>NC_056623.2:32781621-33081621 GCF_002870075.4 Lactuca sativa
CTAGAAATATACAAATTATTTAGCAAATATGCAGCAACTATATGCATAGAACAAATTTACAAAAATGACAATATTAAAAAAGCAAGGACCAAAAAAGGAAAAAACCAAAACGCAATGACTATATGTAAAGTTCAAAGATGAAGGAGGTCAAAGTGACATTTTACAAAAGTTGGGGGAAGATAATTATCGATAGATTGGTAAGCACTGAAGCTTAGAAACCGGAGGAGATGAAAGTGACGTTTTACAAAATTCAAAGCCGATAGGGTTAAACTAACATTTTTAAAAGTTGAGTGGTGCTAGCCATAGAAAGGTCTGATTATATTATTATTATAGGGTAAACACAGAAATTTATAAAATGGAGGGGTTAAAAGTGACAACTAGCAAAGTTCTAAGTTGAGTCAAGAAATTGACATTTTACAAAATAAAAAGGTGAAAAATATTATGTTACAAAGTAAAGGGTTGGAAGTCATTGGTCAACATACAAAAAATTACAAAAACAATAATGTGAAAAAAAACAAAGGCCATAAATGACAACAACCAAAACTCAAAAACTAAAATCATACAAAAATAAATGTATTTTATATCATCAAATGAAAACGAATTATGTGTGACCTCACTTATATATTAAAAATATATATAAAAATAAGCATGTAAATCTATACAAAATTTGCATTGATACCTAAAGAAACTCGAATTTATATAGACACATAAATTAAAAAATCAACTAATTTTCTTTTAAAAATGTATACCGACACGTACATTAAAAGAACAACCATTTTTTTTAATTACCAAACAAAATATCTAAATTTACATCTAAACGTTAACCATCTCGAATTTATATAGGCACACACATAAAAATAAGCATGTAATAAAAAAATTTAACCAACAAACAAAAGTTATTAAGCAAAATCGGATTATATATATTTCGGGGGTAAATATTAAAGTATAAAAAGTAGTGGGAGTGAAAACAACATTTTATAAAGTACATAGCTCAATGGGGTTATAGTTACATTTTACAAAATTAAGGGATGATAATTATATGGTAAACACTAAAGTTTTGAAAGGCAAGAGAGTGAAAACAACATTTTATAAAGTTCATAGCTCAATAGGGTTATAGTGACATTTTATAAAATTAAGGGATGATAATTATATGGTAAACACTAAGGATTAGAAAGTCGAGAGTGTGAAAGTGACATACAAAATCCAAAGTCGAGGGGGGTCAAAGTAACATTTTAAAAAGTTAAGATAAATACCATCTTGCTAATGATGAGAAAAAGAATCATTCCGACGGAAAGATTTGTCTGTTGTGCATTTAGTCTGTAAATACATAACAAAATTAAGATAAATACCATCTTGCTAATTCATCTCGTGTATCTATTAATCCTACATGATTCCTATTCATTAACACATCCATAAAAGCAAAAATCTACCTTAATAAATAAAAATAATTTAGCCACATGTCATTCTCTTATTCAATTGGCCACATGTCATTTTGTTATAATTTTGAGATGTATTTATTTTCCACTTGTCATTTACTTCATTTTTTCATTTCCAATACATCATTAATTTAGTTTCCATAAATTAAACCTACCATAATGACTATTAATTTTAAATTTTAAATTTCAATTTCAAAATAAACTTACAGTTTAAACATTTGTATTTAACATTTTGTTATAATTAACCCGTTTAGTACACGAGTCTACTAATTAAACACATAATTTTAATTTATTTGTTTTTTGCATGTTTTTTTTTCTTCATAATTTTCAAATTCGAATAAACTTCCCATTTAATTGTTCCTATTTAACATTTTATTTTAATAAATCCGTATAATATACGGGTCTCACAACTAGTATTCTATTAAATTATCATCCTCTAAATAATTCTCACAATAACTAGCTACATTATGTTTTAAGTGATAATGACCAATGATTTAGAAGATGACCAATCCAATCACCATTTCAAGAAAAGATGCACGCAACAAAGGTTATCTCTTTTAGATCCACAATACTTGGCATGTTTACATACATGTTTTACATATATTATACTCATCAAACCTTATTTAAAAAATAAAATAAATTAAAAAACAACAAATATTTGACATATAAATGACTGACAATTTTCTAATACCACCTTAATCCCAACATTATTTTTTCCTGGATTTTGATGTAACAAATGATGACTCGAGTGACTAAAAATGTGCTAAACTTTATATATATATATATATATATATATATATATATATATATATATATATATATATATATATATATATATATATATAATTACCTTAAACCTCGTTGTTACCATAACATTAAAAATTATATTATTAAATAAACAGAACAAACAAGTAATTCACACATAAATAATTCAATTTGATAGTTATATTATTATAACCAACATTCTATTGAATATAAAATATATTTATAACACATTCAATTAAATGATATTGATTTTAGAGGGGTGAAAGTGAAATTTACTTATTAGTTACAATTTTTCCAAAGCGTAATACGAGAAAGTTGGACCAACTTTCATTTTAGAGATCAGCCGAAAACTTCGATTTATAAGGTCCAGTTGGACCAGTTCTTTTTTCGATGTGACGAATCTGTTATCTATCTAACTTCTATTTGATTAACAGTACATATATGATTGTAAAATCAAACATTACTAACTAATAGGGTAAATTAGATGAATGTTCGTTGTTGTTTGGATAGTCTATGTGGTTGGTCTCTATAAAGAATTTTTAACTCGGACCATCTCTATAATTTTATTTTGTTTCGAATTTGGTCACTTATCCATGTAAATGACAAATATGCCCTTGCTGATTTTTTTTCTTTTACTTTTTTATATTTATTAATTCATTTAAATATAATTGATTACTATTCCTCTTCTGTTTGCCCTATACCTAAACACGAGACAAGGATTCGGTTCTACTTCTGTAACTCTTATCCCCACCACCACCACTCACTCTTTCTTCCTCTCCCATCCTCTCTTTTCACCGAAAAACTGAATCATCTGCCCCTTCCTTGCCATATACCTACAGAATAAAAAACATAGTTACCTTCAGAAGAAACAACTTCTGAAACCATTAAGTTCAGAAAAAAAAAAATTGAAAACCATTGACCACTGGCACTTCAATTCTCTCTGCTCTGCTGCTCTCCTCTCTCTAGAAACATATGTTAGATGATCGAATACACCACTAGAGAAGAACATATGCTAGATTATCTCTACTCCACTGCTCTCCCTAAAGTCTTTCGATTCTCCAACAAAGTTCTTTGCCCAGAAAACGAATTTTAGAAATCCATGTATGGTTCATGGTTTGAGTTTCTCCTCCGTTGGTGAAATTAAACTAGAAGTCGAACTCTTTTAATCTCTGAGATGTAACAAATCCAACAAAAGCCACAACACCCAAATTTGATTTTCAACAATCTAGATTGGGGTTGGTGTTGTAAAAAATGAGGCTAGATGGAAAGATGGAGTGGCGATTCTCTCTATATCTTTGATTTTGAGTTTGTAGGTTCTGTTGAATGCTCTGATTTTTGTTGTTTGTATTTAGGTTTGACGTACAGCCAGACTACTACGAATGGGAGGAATACGGTGGTGGAAAGAACGAAGGGTGGGAGTGGTGCCGGAGATTTATTAGACGGTGATAACGTAAGAGTTGCAGAGGAAAGGAAGATAGTGGTTGGAGAATGAGGATGTGGACGATGGAGTTCCTATGACTCTATGAGAATAAGGAAGAAATAAAAGGATGAATGAGACTCACGTTTATTAAAAAGTTCTTATAATAAATAAGTTAGTAATAAATAAACAGTTAAAATAATTTATAAGGGCATATTGGTCATTGCATGTTGACCAGAGACCAAAATCGAAACAAACGAAAAAAACATTAGGGACGGTCCGAGTTAAAAGTTCTTTGTAGGGACCAACCATGCAGACTACCCCAAACCATAGGGACCATTCGTGTAATTTACCTTAACAAACATTATTACAATGAAAAATCTTTAAAACTAGTGAAGAAGCTCATGCATTGCACGGGTCACATTTTTTTTTTGTTGATCTTTGGTAGGTCAGTTATACGATATTCAATCAGACATGTTTAAATTTTCCTATTGTCGGCATGAAAACAAAATTCCAATCTTTTTGATACATGTATAATCTTAATATGATTAATCCAAAACATGAAGACAATATGATACCCAGAATCACACCATATAAAGTCAGGGCTTCAGCAATGATGAGAAAAAGAATCATTCCGACAGAAAGATTTGTCTGTTGTGCATTTAGTCTGTAAATACATAACAAAATTAAGATAAATACCATCTTGCTAATTCATCTCATGTATCTATTAATCCTACATGATTCCTATTCATTAAAACATCCATAAAAGCAAAAATCTACCTTAATAAATAAAAATAATTTAGCCACATGTCATTCTCTTATTCAATTGGCCACATGTCATTTTGTTATAATTTTGAGATGTATTTATTTTCCACTTGTCATTACTTCATTTTTTCTTTTCCAATACATCATTAATTTAGTTTCCATAAATTAAACCTACCATAATGACTATTAATTTTTAATTTTAAATTTCAATTTCAAAATAAACTTACAGTTTAAACATTTGTATTTAACATTTTGTTATAATTAACCCGTTTAGTACACAAGTCTACTAATTAAACACATAATTTTAATTTATTTGTTTTTTTCATGTTTTTTTTCTTCATGATTTTCAAATTCAAATAAACTTCCCATTTAATTGTTCCTATTTAACATTTTATTTTAATAAATCCGTATAATATACGGGTCTCACAACTAGTATTCTATTAAATTATCATCTTCTAAATAATTCTCACGATAACTAGCTACATTATGTTTTAAGTGATCAAATGACCAATGATTTAGGAGACGACCAATCCAATCACCATTTCAAGAAAGGATGCACGCAACAAAGGTTATCTCTTTTAGATCCACAATACTTGGCATGTTTACATACATGTTTTACATATATTATACTCATCAAACCTTATTTAAAAAATAAAATAAATTCAAAAACAACAGATATTTGACATATAAATGACTGACAATTTTCTAATACCACCTTAATCCCAACATTATTTTTTCCTGGATTTTGATGTAACAAATGATGACTCGAGTGACTAAAAATGTGCTAAACTTTTTATATATATATATAAAATTACCTTAAACCTCTTTGTTACCATAACATTAAAAATTATATTATTAAATAAACAGAACAAACAAGTAATTCACACATAAATAATTCAATTTGATAGTTATATTATTAAAACCAACATTCTATTGAATATAAAATATATTTATAACACATTCAATTAAATGATATTGATTTTAGAGGGGTGAAAGTGAAATTTACTTATTAGTTACAATTTTTCCAAAGCGTAATACGAGAAAGTTGGACCAACTTTCATTTTAGAGATCAGCCGAAAACTTCGATTTATAAGGTCCAGTTGGACCAGTTCTTTTTTCGATGTGACGAATCTGTTATCTATCTAACTTCTATTTGATTAACAGTACATATATGATTGTAAAATCAAACATTACTAACTAATAGGGTAAATTAGATGAATGTTCGTTGTTGTTTGGATAGTCTATGTGGTTGGTCTCTATAAAGAATTTTTAACTCGGACCATCTCTATAATTTTATTTTGTTTCGAATTTGGTCACTTATCCATGTAAATGACAAATATGCCCTTGCTGATTTTTTTTCTTTTACTTTTTTATATTTATTAATTCATTTAAATATAATTGATTACTATTCCTCTTCTGTTTGCCCTATACCTAAACACGAGACAAGGATTCGGTTCTACTTCTGTAACTCTTATCCCCACCACCACCACTCACTCTTTCTTCCTCTCCCATCCTCTCTTTTCACCGAAAAACTGAATCATCTGCCCCTTCCTTGCCATATACCTACAGAATAAAAAACATAGTTACCTTCAGAAGAAACAACTTCTGAAACCATTAAGTTCAGAAAAAAAAATTGAAAACCATTGACCACTGGCACTTCAATTCTCTCTGCTCTGCTGCTCTCCTCTCTCTAGAAACATATGTTAGACGATCGAATACACCACTAGAGAAGAACATATGCTAGATTATCTCTACTCCACTGCTCTCCCTAAAGTCTTTCGATTCTCCAACAAAGTTCTTTGCCCAGAAAACGAATTTCAGAAATCCATGTATGGTTCATGGTTTGAGTTTCTCCTCCGTTGGTGAAATTAAACTAGAAGTCGAACTCTTTTAATCTCTGAGATGTAACAAATCCAACAAAAGCCACAACACCCAAATTTGATTTTCAACAATCTAGATTGGGGTTGGTGTTGTAAAAAATGAGGCTAGATGGAAAGATGGAGTGGCGATTCTCTCTATATCTTTGATTTTGAGTTTGTAGGTTCTGTTGAATGCTCTGATTTTTGTTGTTTGTATTTAGGTTTGACGTACAGCCAGACTACTACGAATGGGAGGAATACGGTGGTGGAAAGAACGAAGGGTGGGAGTGGTGCCGGAGATTTATTAGACGGTGATAACGTAAGAGTTGCAGAGGAAAGGAAGATAGTGGTTGGAGAATGAGGATGTGGACGATGGAGTTCCTATGACTCTATGAGAATAAGGAAGAAATAAAAGGATGAATGAGACTCACGTTTATTAAAAAGTTCTTATAATAAATAAGTTAGTAATAAATAAACAGTTAAAATAATTTATAAGGGCATATTGGTCATTGCATGTTGACCAGAGACCAAAATCGAAACAAACGAAAAAAACATTAGGGACGGTCCGAGTTAAAAGTTCTTTGTAGGGACCAACCATGCAGACTACCCCAAACCATAGGGACCATTCGTGTAATTTACCTTAACAAACATTATTACAATGAAAAATCTTTAAAACTAGTGAAGAAGCTCATGCATTGCACGGGTCACATTTTTTTTTTGTTGATCTTTGGTAGGTCAGTTATACGATATTCAATCAGACATGTTTAAATTTTCCTATTGTCGGCATGAAAACAAAATTCCAATCTTTTTGATACATGTATAATCTTAATATGATTAATCCAAAACATGAAGACAATATGATACCCAGAATCACACCATATAAAGTCAGGGCTTCAGCAATGATGAGAAAAAGAATCATTCCGACAGAAAGATTTGTCTGTTGTGCATTTAGTCTGTAAATACATAACAAAATTAAGATAAATACCATCTTGCTAATTCATCTCATGTATCTATTAATCCTACATGATTCCTATTCATTAAAACATCCATAAAAGCAAAAATCTACCTTAATAAATAAAAATAATTTAGCCACATGTCATTCTCTTATTCAATTGGCCACATGTCATTTTGTTATAATTTTGAGATGTATTTATTTTCCACTTGTCATTACTTCATTTTTTCTTTTCCAATACATCATTAATTTAGTTTCCATAAATTAAACCTACCATAATGACTATTAATTTTTAATTTTAAATTTCAATTTCAAAATAAACTTACAGTTTAAACATTTGTATTTAACATTTTGTTATAATTAACCCGTTTAGTACACAAGTCTACTAATTAAACACATAATTTTAATTTATTTGTTTTTTTCATGTTTTTTTTCTTCATGATTTTCAAATTCAAATAAACTTCCCATTTAATTGTTCCTATTTAACATTTTATTTTAATAAATCCGTATAATATACGGGTCTCACAACTAGTATTCTATTAAATTATCATCTTCTAAATAATTCTCACGATAACTAGCTACATTATGTTTTAAGTGATCAAATGACCAATGATTTAGGAGACGACCAATCCAATCACCATTTCAAGAAAGGATGCACGCAACAAAGGTTATCTCTTTTAGATCCACAATACTTGGCATGTTTACATACATGTTTTACATATATTATACTCATCAAACCTTATTTAAAAAATAAAATAAATTCAAAAACAACAGATATTTGACATATAAATGACTGACAATTTTCTAATACCACCTTAATCCCAACATTATTTTTTCCTGGATTTTGATGTAACAAATGATGACTCGAGTGACTAAAAATGTGCTAAACTTTTTATATATATATATAAAATTACCTTAAACCTCTTTGTTACCATAACATTAAAAATTATATTATTAAATAAACAGAACAAACAAGTAATTCACACATAAATAATTCAATTTGATAGTTATATTATTAAAACCAACATTCTATTGAATATAAAATATATTTATAACACATTCAATTAAATGATATTGATTTTAGAGGGGTGAAAGTGAAATTTACTTATTAGTTACAATTTTTCCAAAGCGTAATACGAGAAAGTTGGACCAACTTTCATTTTAGAGATCAGCCGAAAACTTCGATTTATAAGGTCCAGTTGGACCAGTTCTTTTTTCGATGTGACGAATCTGTTATCTATCTAACTTCTATTTGATTAACAGTACATATATGATTGTAAAATCAAACATTACTAACTAATAGGGTAAATTAGATGAATGTTCGTTGTTGTTTGGATAGTCTATGTGGTTGGTCTCTATAAAGAATTTTTAACTCGGACCATCTCTATAATTTTATTTTGTTTCGAATTTGGTCACTTATCCATGTAAATGACAAATATGCCCTTGCTGATTTTTTTTCTTTTACTTTTTTATATTTATTAATTCATTTAAATATAATTGATTACTATTCCTCTTCTGTTTGCCCTATACCTAAACACGAGACAAGGATTCGGTTCTACTTCTGTAACTCTTATCCCCACCACCACCACTCACTCTTTCTTCCTCTCCCATCCTCTCTTTTCACCGAAAAACTGAATCATCTGCCCCTTCCTTGCCATATACCTACAGAATAAAAAACATAGTTACCTTCAGAAGAAACAACTTCTGAAACCATTAAGTTCAGAAAAAAAAATTGAAAACCATTGACCACTGGCACTTCAATTCTCTCTGCTCTGCTGCTCTCCTCTCTCTAGAAACATATGTTAGACGATCGAATACACCACTAGAGAAGAACATATGCTAGATTATCTCTACTCCACTGCTCTCCCTAAAGTCTTTCGATTCTCCAACAAAGTTCTTTGCCCAGAAAACGAATTTCAGAAATCCATGTATGGTTCATGGTTTGAGTTTCTCCTCCGTTGGTGAAATTAAACTAGAAGTCGAACTCTTTTAATCTCTGAGATGTAACAAATCCAACAAAAGCCACAACACCCAAATTTGATTTTCAACAATCTAGATTGGGGTTGGTGTTGTAAAAAATGAGGCTAGATGGAAAGATGGAGTGGCGATTCTCTCTATATCTTTGATTTTGAGTTTGTAGGTTCTGTTGAATGCTCTGATTTTTGTTGTTTGTATTTAGGTTTGACGTACAGCCAGACTACTACGAATGGGAGGAATACGGTGGTGGAAAGAACGAAGGGTGGGAGTGGTGCCGGAGATTTATTAGACGGTGATAACGTAAGAGTTGCAGAGGAAAGGAAGATAGTGGTTGGAGAATGAGGATGTGGACGATGGAGTTCCTATGACTCTATGAGAATGAGGAAGAAATAAAAGGATGAATGAGACTCACGTTTATTAAAAAGTTCTTATAATAAATAAGTTAGTAATAAATAAACAGTTAAAATAATTTATAAGGGCATATTGGTCATTGCATGTTGACCAGAGACCAAAATCGAAACAAACGAAAAAAACATTAGGGACGGTCCGAGTTAAAAGTTCTTTGTAGGGACCAACCATGCAGACTACCCCAAACCATAGGGACCATTCGTGTAATTTACCTTAACAAACATTATTACAATGAAAAATCTTTAAAACTAGTGAAGAAGCTCATGCATTGCACGAGTCACATTTTTTTTTTGTTGATCTTTGGTGGGTCAGGTATACGATATTCAATCAGACATGTTTAAATTTTCCTATTGTCGACATGAAAACAAAATTCCAATCTTTTTGATACATGTATAATCTTAATATGATTAATCCAAAACATGAAGACATTATGATACCCAGAATCACACCATATAAAGTCAGGGCTTCAGCAATGATGAGAAAAAGAATCATTCCGACGGAAAGATTTGTCTGTTGTGCATTTAGTCTGTAAATACATAACAAAATTAAGATAAATACCATCTTGCTAATTCATCTCGTGTATCTATTAATCCTACATAATTCCTATTCATTAACACATCTATAAAAGCAAAAATGTCAAAAGAATTAGTGGTCTAAAAATATAGGTTCGAAGATGATACACATTCCATATTTAGTCACCTATGCAAAACAAACATGCCTTACTATATCAATTATAGGTTGGAAAATGGGAACAATATCCAACACCATATACACATATTTAACTCAGATCTATTTATATAAATAAAAAGAGAAATAAAACCATAATTTTTTAAAGTGTACATTCTTCATCAAAAAACACTTAATTGATGATAATCTCAGTTTCATATAATGGGAGGAATTCAGTGATGCAAACGCATACAAAAGTTGTCAAATCCTGCAATAGAGAAAATAAATATATGATATTTACATCAGAATGTCTCATGTTAAATTACTTATTTGCCCATGGTCATTAGTCAATACTACATTATTCTCTTGTTCATTCTGCTACTTAATGAAATCTTGCAACACATCCATTTTCAGAGTTTTAATGTAAAAATATGCATCCACACACCCCTTTAAAACCATATTATAATCTTTATTTTTTCCTACAATTTAGCAAAATAAAAAATGAGAAATTTTTGAAAGAAAATTAATAATACCTCACCCAATAAGCCATCAAATTTACTGTTTAAAGTCATCATTTTCACAAGACCTTTCTCTAATGTTGAAGGAAGGCTCTTATACTTTATTGTCTTGGAGGGTATTTTAGACATTTTTCCAATGAAAAAAAAACTTCCAATGTTGAGTAGAACTAATTATTGCAGTTTCACAATATCAAATATCATGGTTTATACATGGTCTCTGAAATTGTACATAATGAAAGCCGAAAATGCAAAATTACCTAACTATCGCTGACTTTAATCAACCGATAAATAATCTTATTTTGATTCTTTAAGTCCCAATAATCACTTTGAAAAATTCATATCAAAACACATATACAAGAAATAACCATGCACTTTCATTTGTTTGTTATGACATCATACTCTTATTTCTTTCTATTACAATATTGTACTTTCATTTTTTATTTACTTATTATAATATTATAATTTGAAAATGTATTCAACTATAGCAATAAAAACTGCTTTCTAACATTGTATTTGAATGATATTACTATAATTGTGTTGATTGTTCAAAAGTACAATGTTGTAATATGAAGAAATTAAACTATGATGTTATAATAAACGACTCAGTGAAAGTACAATGCCAATTTTTTTATTGTCATCTTTCTAAATTTATAAATATTAAGGTATTAAAGCAATAATCACTTTAGCATCTCAACAAAACCCATAGCCTTATCAATTTCAAGAACTAAATTTGCTAAATCAGATAGGAAACCCTTCGTTCCATCTGAAATATTGGTTTCTTCGCGCTCCATAGTGGGATCCACCTCCTACAAAAGACCAAAATAGCCTCATTACACACACATGTATATATATATATATATATATATATATATATATATATATATATATATATATATAACAAAGAAATATAATCAAAAGGGAAACTTACAAAGATCCCATTGCATTTTGAGCAGTTTTGAGGCTTAGCCGCTAATAACTTATTTTTTTCCAATCAAACCATAACGTTTCAGACAATTTTTATTTTTTCAAATTAACCATTTTGACCACAACAGGTCAAAAGGGTTATTTACCTACATACATGGGGCAGTATAGTAGGGGACAACTTTTGACGTCTTGTGATGAGTACCCATCTCACGACGCACACCAAGAATTTTTTTTTGTAGTAGTTATTTCTCTATCTCTATCTAAAGTATGAAATCCAACAATTCAATTCAAAAGTAAACAATAAACTATAAGGAATAAATTTAAACAATTTCCATATGGTATGTTGTTAAAGTTAAAGAAAAGTTGAAACGTCCCCATAACAGTGATAAAAATTTTCATTTTTAAAATCATTAATTCCATACATCATAAGTCACAAAAACAACCATGATACAAATTATCCAAAACATCAAAGTAAAAGTAATCATAAGTACAGAAACATGCAGGGGATGTTGTGTCATCACGTTGGACCCTTCCCTTTCGTACCTGAAACCAAAAACATAATTGTAAGCACAAAACTTAGTGAGCTTCCCCAAAATACCACATATAACTTATACATGAACAAATATAATAGCACGTGGTTGTTTCGGTTCCATGTCAACCACGGGTCCATATCAATCTCGGGTCCTTAATGGCTCCATGTATAGCACATAGTTGTATCGGGTCTGTATCAACCCCCGAGTTCGTATCAACCCTAAGTCCATAATGACTTCGAGCCCAAATTGGTTCCATGTATATAGCATATAATCATATTAGTAATAGTCACATAAACACATACATCCAATATATACAACTCAGTAGGCCGACATTGGTGTCATCGACCCACCAGTATGGTGAGAAGACTCGCCTCATAGAATATGATCAACGGCTACCGCTCTCGCTGACAGAATATTGCTGCTACACACCACCTATTCAGTCATACCAGATAAACCCTTTGCTCTTCCTCTAAACTAGGTGCTTGACCAAGAGTCAACTCAAATCAAAAGTAAATGGTGAAAGTCAACAGTCAATGTTGACTTCAGTCAACCGATACGTCGTGGCCATATATGGTCAAGCCATGGCCCTCCGGTTTTCAACAGCTTAATGGGTTAAGCTACTTTTTCCCATTGCCATGTTGTGGGCACTGGGTTCTCATCAGCTTAATGGGTTAAGCTACTTTTTTCGATCTTAAGAGCTCCAAAGCTCAGATTTGGTCTGAAACCAGGTCTAAAAGGATAAAGTTTCCAACTTTATCCGTTAAGACCACCCAAAAAGTCAAAATCTCAAACCCTAGGTTCCAAATAGGAATAAGGCATGAATTTCCCCATTAAGAATTTATTCTGAAATGTCCATATCTCTTTTACTCCAGATCAATTTCTATTATCATAACTAACACAAAAGTTGGTGCTCTATAGACATGCATCTCCAATGCATGTCTTGAAGCCATAATGAGTCAAAATAAGGATTTTTCCATGGAAATCTCATGCATGGCTCAAAATCCAACTAGAAGCCAGATTCAAACCAATAATCATGTCAAATGACCTACCGATTCATAAAGTAGCCAACTTTATGAGATTCCATCACTTCAACCCACAAAAACATGAAGATTAAGGGACAAAACATAAGAGCTAGCAACCTATCATGATAAAAATCAAGTCTCAGACAATTAGAAAGGTCCAGAAGAGTGCCAAGACAAAGGATGAGGACTAGCTTTCTGAACCTTAGATCACTTCTTCCTCTTTCTTCCTTTAAAGGCTTCAAAGAACACCATAAGGGCTCAAAATAAGAGAGGAAGGGATTTAGGGTTTCTTAGGTCTCAAGGAGGTTGAGGGTGAGAAAAACCTAGCCTCCTCGTTCCTTCAAATAGGGAGCAAAACTCGTAAAATAAGGTTTGTCATTTTCCAGCAACCACGCCGTGACGAATTAAATGAAATATGCGGATTGATCTATGACTTGCCACATTGTGGTACCTCCCCACCTGATGGCTTATGAGCAAAACATCATTCCTATGGTGTACATGCAAACCCTAATAGCTTTTGGATCTAGTTTGTCTAATGAACATGCAATTGAATATCCAAAGCTATAAACCCTAGATCTAGCATACAATTAATCATATTAACATAAGATTGGGGTTTAGATCTTACCTTGATTACCTTGATTGTTATGTAGCAATAACAATTTCAAATCCTCCTTTGTAATGGATTTAGAAAGCTTAGAGTCATAATTGTCACTCCTCTAATGGCTCACAAACACCAAGAGCAAGAAGATGAAGAATGATAAGAGAGGAGGCACCCAAAAACGTGTAGAAACCCTAAGGAAAATCTTCACCACGTTTTTGGTGCTCTAGAGATCCTTAAATATTGAGGCTATTAGGGTTATCTAACAAGGAAACCCTAATTTGACTGCTTAGGCCCTAAGCAACCCATGGACTTCCTCCTTAGAGGCCTTGGACGATTTCTAATGGGTTTCCCCATAGAATTCGTCCACTCCATCCTTTATGGAGTCCATTAGCCCAATATTTAACTATCACACAATTGACAGTTCTAGTCCCTTTTATTTAATTAATGTCTTTTAGCCACAAAATTAATTCTTATTAATTCTTGACTAATATTAACTAAACAATATGATTTCTCCATTAATATATTATTCTTATAATATATTAATAAATCATAATTACTCCTCTCTCTCCACAATTCATCCTATCAAGTTGCTTTGGTGAAGGCAACTCAAAAGGACCATGCACCATCGGGTCAAGTATATACCAAAATAGTTATGGACTTAGACACTAATCCAACAGTCTCCCACTTGGATAAGTCTAATAACTATTATGCATATGAATTCAGATCCTGATCCGCAATCGTAGTTTTCAAAAGCCGCTGTCAACTCTGATCTTATCAGATACGCGTCCTTTAGACAAGGGATCATATATTCCTCCATTCTAGATATCGTATAGACTGAGACATGGATTGAAATCATTTTCTCTATACTGTTTTTCCCGATTTCCGATTTATGACGACTGACAACAGACTACAATTGAACACATCAAATTAGTCCCGGCTTGGCCAAGCGCTTAGGTGCCATCACTAAATCATCGAGGGTCCCACATATTTCACTTTCATCCCACTTTGGATAAAAGGAACATATAAACTTTGATTCAATTGTTTCTTGCACTCACTCACCGAATCACACACAACAATATGTTTTATGACACCAAGTTACTGGTGCGTTTACATATTATCAATGTGTAACCGAATCACAAGATACAACTCACACATCTCGGTTTCAAGAATATAAGATATTATCGTCTCACCAATCACTCGTGATAAAATCCATGAAGTGATCCAAGTGAGCGTGGGTTTAATCCAATGCTCAAATCATATTCATAAGCACTCATGAACGTTGCAGCAAACATTTGCTTATGTCTAATACACTTTAGACAATCCACACACCAATTCACGACAGTCTTCATTCATAGCTACTTCCAACATATGAACGACTGTGGTCCGTTCGAATAATTTGATTGTTCTGAACCAATTTAATTATTCAGGAAGTCAAAACATGCAAAGTGAAACACAAGAATAATACTAATCCCATATGGCCCCAAACTCTGGGTATAAATAAAACATTTTATTTAAACACCATATTGATTATTCATTATTTGTTGTTTCGGGTAATCAAATTGTAACAACTCGAATTTTCAAACAAATTTTTTTCATTTTAAAACTATGTTTATTTCCATTCATAACAAGGCATAAATAGTTTAAGTATTCTGTCAAATACAAATAAATCAAATCCCAAGATCATAAAAGCATTCTTCAGTGTGTATCGATCACGCCGGCGCCTTCCCACGGTCCTCGCTAGTACCTGAAATACATGCACAAAAACTGTAAGCATAAATGCTTAGTGAGTTCCCCAATATACAACTTACGCACATACGCCTTTCCAGGCCCCGACCTTCCGGTCCATGTGTCTCAGGGGACTTCCGTCCTTGCTGGGTAAACCTTCCGGTCCTACCCACGCCGACCTTCCGGTCCATCACACAACATATCGCCTTCCGGCCCATAACATATTGCCTTCCGGCCCATAATATAATCGCCTTCCGGCCCATAACATACATAGCACATATAACAAATAACTTACCACATATAGCATACATATCACATATCATATACGACCTTCCGGTCACACAGTCAAACCCTTCCGGGTACAGTATAGTGAGAAGACTCACCTCGTAAAAGCTGAAAGCTAGCAAATCCCGAAATGACTCGTGCACAATCCGACGAGCTACAACCTCCCTATAACATCACATATCTCATTAACACTTATATCTTCTAAGTGTGACTATCCCTAAGAAGTCAGACTTAGGTCAACTCTGGTCAACGGTCAACGGTCAACTCGACCGGACTCGGCGAGTGCCATGGCGACTCGGCGAGTCTAGACGTCCTCCAACTCTCTGAGATTCCCTATCTACTCGTCGAGTATCCTCCTTGACCCGACGAGTTACTCCTGGAAGAATCGCGGGGCCACCCCGACTCCACTCGCCGAGTCTGAAGAACAACTCGGCGAGTCCCAGTAAATCTTCAAGCTACTCGCCGAGTTTGAAGAACAACTCGGCGAGTCCATGACATGCAGACGAGCAACTGCTTCCTAAATTACGTATGGTCCCGAGATATACAATCATGGGACTTTCTGGACTTCTAAACATCTTATTACTGGGGTATAAACGTCTGGGTAATAACATAATAACCCATCTAATCACTAAGTGGGTTTCATAAACCCTAGATTCGTATACACATCAAAATAACAGAAATGGTCCGAGTATTACCTGAAAACGCACTCTCTGTGTCCCCCAAACCTCAGGACTCGATCCTCCTTGATATTCCTTTGGCCAAACTCTTCTTCTTCTTGCCTAACAAGTTCCTCCAAGTTCCAATAGCTTTCTCTCCTGCTCTAGACGTCCACAACAATTAGGGTTCTTCTCAATCGACCAAAAGACGGACAATGATGGCCTAAGAGGCGTTATATACGATCCAAAATCGAACGGTTAGGGTTTCTGCTGAACAGCGTCGACTCGCCGAGTCCATATCTGGACTCGTCGAGTCCAGTCGCGAACCCGCGACCAAGTCTGCGATCCTACTCGGCGAGTCTAGGCTCCAACTCGCCGAGTCCCCTCTTAAATCACCCCCAAAACATAATTTAATAATACCTGAGATTCCGGGCTGTTACACAAATTCTTACTTGAATTATTACTACACTTGTCCCATGCTCTTAGCATGCATACAATGTTTACTTACGGTCCTTACTTTGTGAAATAGATCAAATGAACACATTTCCAATCATACTCATTTCACAAATCCCAATCCTTATCATAAGTATAAGAATATCAAGTTCTTGTTACTTATGCTAGATTCTAACATTTTATGCAATGATTCTTTCGTAAAGTCATAGCTCAAAATCATCAAGACTTGGCTAATCTCTATCAGAAACAATTCTATAGATATGATGTCTCTCACTCAGAGTACATTCCTTTAAACATCCTTCTTGCATGAAAGTTTCTAATCTAGACATAGATTCTCAATATCCAACTCCCAATATGGAAACATTTCCATATTTGCCATATGACAATTCATTCTTAATAGAATCTTATCTATTCATAATAATGTCAATATGGTCCATCCAATACCATACTTCCAACTACTCACAAGCAACCAATCCTCAGCGAGCTTTGGATCGTCCTTTGATAGTTGTTTAATTATCTTAGTCAAAAACTGATTTTTGTCCTTTTTCCCTCTTAATGCGCTAGACATTTGGAAAATTTTAGAATGGTCAAATTTTATAGCATCTGCAATCGATCCTTTACCCGAAGCGTATGGGATACGATGCATAATGTCTTACATGTGATGTATCCTTGACTAAATTTATTAACATTCCACAACCTAAGCCTTTAGATTTGAAATGAAGCATAATATTCTCTCCCTTAATCATAGCAAAACAACTATTCAATCCTTATGACTTTGCAAAGTATAACTCTTGTTTTCTATAATTAATATTGCTAACTTGCAATACATTCCTTAATAATCATACAAGCACAACATTTATGCTCCCACTATCATGATGATTATTATCATATAAGCATAACACTTATGCTCCCACTAGCTTTGACATGTATTCAGAAAACAACTTAACTTCCAGAAAACAATACCTATTGAATTTCTTAAGTTCATATTTCTAATACCTAATGCTTTGATAATCCTTTATCTAAGCTTCTCAAACTTATACACCTTTGCCTTAGATAGCTCATATGTGTGTCTAAACAATTCAGACTAATTGCCAAATCTCACAATTTGAATTGTGGAAAGGGATACCGTAACCATAATCGAATTTGAGGATACAATTTTCACAATCACTATCTTCTTAAAATCTCTCTTAGCGAAAGCATTTCCTCACAGTCATTTTCATGAAGGAGAGAATCTTATGACACTTAGATTTTAATGGTGTATGTGTTTCTATCCATGCGAATTTTTCAAAACCAAAGTTTGCGACAAATCCAAACTCATATGGACCGAACTTTCTCAATCTTGATTTCTAGCCTAATGGTAACACGAGTGCCCACCATGTCTTCCAAGTAGTTAAGCAGCTCACCCTTTCCTATCAATGTACTTTTCATTGATCAAGGTGCTTGCCTTTTACGCGTTCAAATGAGAACTCATAGAACTCACATGCATAATTAACTCAATTGGAATGACATAGAAACAAAATAGTGTCAACACGATAGGTTGTAAACCTCAAGTCGTGTGCTAGTGATGATCGATAAGGTTTATTCTTGATTTGTTCTTGAAACCTTTCAAGACCTTTGAGACTCCCACTCACTCCGTGACATATAAGATTCTCTTGTCAAGAAACATTCCTTGACAAAACAAATATTCAAGAGTTAGTGTAGTTCTTATCAAAACACTTCACAAAATTGGTCCAAGTTGGTGTTTGTCTTATCCAAGACACCACAACTTTCCAGTTTCAAATGTGCAAGAATAAGAAAACCTTTTCAAATTCCACATTTGATGAATGTTATAAACCTTCTTAAGACTTGTCACTCAATTCACAATCTTAACTCTAAGACTTGATATTGAAACGAAGTATGATTGACTTCTTGATTTAACCATTTCTTCAATTCTTGATTCCTCTTCTCAGACATATAATTGCACTAAGACTCACTTAGAGGATCAATTGAGATATGGTTCTTAATCATTAAGACCTATCATAAAACATAAAAAAAGGTACTCTCCCTTCTTCTTAGAATAGAGAAACTTTTATCTTTCTGCCTACTTGATTCTTCTTAATTCGTTCTGCTATTTATTAAAACTCTTTCAATCAACTGAGAATTACACTTAATCTCATAAGTATAATCATATTTACTTAACCTTAGTAAATCATGACGAATATCTTTGTTACTCTTGTTGTGGACTTGATCAACACACAACCTTGTGTACTCGATCTCCTAGTCCTTCACTTGACACTTTGTCAACGAATTAGTCTAATTTTCAAATATGAAATTTCTCATTCATCATGCAACCAAGTTGTAGGATTCCAAGTTTCTGTCCAATTGAAACTTGGGCGATGAGAAACTTTCCCTATTTGGTAATTCTTGACCTTTCCACAAATAACATAATTAAGAATCAAATCCATTATTGCTAATAATAGAAACTTACAAACATCAATTTTCATACACGCCATTGCAAGGATAAATAAATAATATAAAATCAAAATTTATTTTATTGCGGAAATTTGTCCTTACAATGCAATTCAATTGAGAAACTATGTTAATACATATTTCTTAGCAATCTTATTCTAAATCCAAGTAGTAGCTCAAGATTCTAATCTTCAAGTAATGCGATCGAAATCCATTTCTTCACGATTAGATTCCGCTCACTTCTTCCCTTAAGCTTCCTCTCTTTTCTTCGATCCTACAAAACATCGAAATGTAATCTTATCACATCATGTATTAAGAATCTAGAATAGGAAATTAAAAGAGTTAGTTAATGGATTTTACCAAAAGTAGAGTCATACGTTTTGACTCTCCCATCTCTCAGATCTCTTAGGTAAATAGGGCAGCTTCGTCTCCAATGCCCCTTCTCTTGGCAATAAAAGCTAATTGACTCTTTTGGAACAGCACACGGAACTACTTCTGACTTTGCCTTTCTCTTACGATCAAAATTTTCGATCATGGCATGCCCTTCGTTGCCATTGCCTATATCCATAGAGGTCTGGAAGGCAGATCCACCAATGAACTTTGCTTTTCCAGTGCGCCAAATTATTGCTGATTCAGCAGCAATAAGCATATAGTTGAGATCGATGAGGGTTACGTCGTGGTTCATCATATAGTACTCTCTTACGAACTCACTATATGAGTCAAGAAGTGACTGAAGAACCCAATCAACAGCCAGCTCCTCACAGACATCAGATCCCAACATTCTTAACCTATCAATGTATGACTTCATCTCTAGGACATGTGCACGCACTGACTTTCCTTCTTCATGTTTACTTGCCAAAAGGGATTGAGTGAGTTTGAACTTTTCAATCTTTTGAACTTGTGGGTTAGGGAGATCAATAGGAGGAGGTGGAGGAAGTGAACCATGATCTCGTGTTCCTCGATCGAATCGTAGAATATCATCTTCATATGAAAAGCTTGTTCCACGGGATTTGGGAAGACCATAGTTGTCATACTTTGAGATCTACAAAATGGGAGAAAAATTCAAGTCAGTTGATTAATTGAGTCCTTAATAAATCACCCAAATGAGATATTAAGGCTAGGACCCAACACAATACTCTACAACTTGGGAGAGGGATGTCGTAACCCAAATTGCAGAGCATTTGAAGGTAAGTGAATGACGATTCACTAATTTCCACCATGAAAAACGAAAAAGAAATTTAAGTTTTAAATCTATTGAAAATTCCTAGATCTTATGAGATTCATTGAAATTTTCAATGGCATGTTTAAATCTCGATATGCCCCTCGATTTGTGACTGGGATGCCGAGGATCACAAAACAGGGTGTGAATAACCATGCAAACTTACATGGTGCCCCCAATGTTACAGTCACCTATTCGATGTGCCAGTTAATCACACACGCTCCACCGAACTATGACAAACAATGAGTCACCCTTTGCTACCTTTGCTTAGAACCTTTTAGTGTGCCGGTTAACCACACACGCTCCACTAACGTCTTCGCAAGGGCACAAAGTGTAATTTCATGGAATTGCATCAATTCACTTTTGCCTAAAGTAACTAAGATTGGGAATTTTGTAAAAACATTTAGTTACTTTTGTACTTCATTATACTTATAATGGAAGGTTTCTGTCCAATCCTACCCGTTCGGCTAACGACCCTCCACTAGTCAAGAGTGCAGTGGGTAAGAGTGGATACCCATTCAATCGCCATTTTATAGGCAATTTCCTTAAACACCCCTTATAGACCAGCTTCGTGAATGAGGCATACTAACGGTAAGACTGACTGTTTACTCATACATATATAATACTACACTTTTAATGTTATATATAGTATAGGGTGTAGTTTACACTTTTAAAATACTAGGTGGTCTAATATAATAAATTATACTTTTAATTTAATTAAATGTAAACCAAAACTTTATGGATTTATTAAATCTCTTTTAATTATACACCTTAATTAATTAATAAAACCATAAGGGTGTGATATGAACTTTTCAAAACAATACTAGGGTTTTAGAATTTAACATTTCTAAATTAAACTTTTAATCAACTTATACATTCCAAAACTTGATGACAAGTTTTGAAACATTTCAAAACATTAGGGTTTAACTTATTTAAATTTCAAAACAAAACTTTTAAGTTCAAATTTAAACTATAAAACCTAAAGGGATTAATTTGAAACTTTTCCAAACTTTATCAAGAATATTCTAGATCACAAAATTCAAATAAGGCAATTAACAATTAGTTGGTGGTTATCTAATTTGACCTAGTCCAAATTCTGGCAAGATAATTCACCAAATAATCCAAATAATTAAGTCTAATCATATAAGGAAATAATTATCTAACTAATATGAATCTATCTTTAATTTTGGAAAAGATAATCACCCAATATCATAAAAATCTAATTTATATCAATAAAAAACATTTTGGTAACTATCCCACAGCCAAAAGAGCACAAAATCCCGATTTTCCCTCTTTCTGACCAGCTGACTCGTCGAGTCAGGCATGGACTCGGCGAGTTCACCATGAACTCGGCGAGTTCAGCCCCCAGAAACCCTAAATTTCGAATTTTAAGCAAGGATAATTCACAATAGCATAAAATACATCAAACAAACAGCCATGGCTCTGATACCACTAATGGGTTATGAGCAAAACATCATTCCTATGGTGTACATGCAAACCCTAATAGCTTTTGGATCTAGTTTGTCTAATGAACATGCAATTGAATATCCAAAGCTATAAACCCTAGATCTAGCATACAATTAATCATATTAACATAAGATTGGGGTTTAGATCTTACCTTGATTACCTTGATTGTTATGTAGCAATAACAATTTCAAATCCTCCTTTGTAATGGATTTAGAAAGCTTAGAGTCATAATTGTCACTCCTCTAATGGCTCACAAACACCAAGAGCAAGAAGATGAAGAATGATAAGAGAGGAGGCACCCAAAAACGTGTAGAAACCCTAAGGAAAATCTTCACCACGTTTTTGGTGCTTTAGGGATCCTTAAATATTGAGGCTATTAGGGTTATCTAACAAGGAAACCCTAATTTGACTGCTTAGGACCTAAGCAACCTATTGACTTCATCCTTAGAGTCCTTGGACGATTTCTAATGGGTTTCCCCCATAGAATTCGTCTACTCCATCCTTTATGGAGTCCATTAGCCCAATATTTAACTATCACACAATTGACAGTTCCAGTCCCTTTTATTTAATAAATGTCTTTTAGCCACAAAATTAATTCTTATTAATTCTAGACTAATATTAATTAAACAATATGATTTCTCCATTAATATATTATTCTTATAATATATTAATAAATCATAATTACTCCTCTCTCTCTCTCTCCACAATTCATCCTATCAAGTTGCTTTGGTGAAGGAAACCCAAAAGGACCAAGCACCATCGGGTCAAGTACATAGCAAAATAGTTATGGATTTAGACACTAATCCAACACCACCACACTGTGACAAACCTTAAAATGCCAAAATTACAAAATACAATGTATGTCGGGATCAGGGTGTTACAACTCTCCTATAACCCCCGTAGATCAGGGCTAGTCAATTTAGAGACAATAAGCGTCAAAAATGACTTTTGATAGAAGATTAATTAGGATGAATAATCCTAACTAAGTTGGAGTATATGCTACAAGGTTTCCGTGCGTATAAAGAACACCAAAATCCGAGTTATAACGAAGAAGTTATGACTTATTGAAGTTTCACGACAGAACCGGCACAACGCTGAATGACGTAAAAAGTGAATTTATGTTAGAGTGATATTTAGCCTTAGCGATCTAAACGAGAATCGAAGATCTCGTTGTTAGTAGCGAAACGACGAAAAGATAGGCAAGAACGGACGTCGGACGAAGAAGTTATGAATTTATAACGAAATTTTCTGTCCCGACCTATTAAAAATAAATAATAAAAATAAAATCAAAATTAGCCGACAGAGTCTAAACGAAAGTCGTAGAGCGTAGTCTCACCTACGAGTGGATATAAAGAACGTCGAAAACGGAGTTCGTATGAAGAAGATATGAATTTTCGAAGTTTATTAATTAATTAATAATTAAATTTAATTATTAAATCCCGGTATTATCCGAAGGCGAGTCATCGGACTCATCCGAAGTACGCCCCTCGTACAGCGAAGCATGACGACCTCCGCACTCGAGTTCTTTGGATGACGCATGCAGTGACGTTTCGGACACGTACGCCCCGCGTACTCCGAGGCTCCAGCCTCCTATAAATAGGATGCGAGGGCAGCCGGCTCAATTGCTATTTTTCTCTCTTCTCTCTCCCGTTTTGCATCGTTTTGCGTGCCCGAAGTGTCCCGAAGCCCCGGTCTCAATCTCGAATCCCGAAGCAAGATCCGAAGCCCCGAGAATCCCGAAGAGCGAGATTCCCGAGCCGAAGCTCTACCCCCGAGAAGTTCAATTTTTGCGAAGATCTTCCAGATCTGCAGAGATATACTACTTCTGCAAGCCGTAGTGCTGTCTGATCATCTTCTGATCAAGTGAATGTATACTACCTTTCATAAACACGATAATAATATAAGTATAGTTTGAGTGTATTAAGTATACTGTATGTTGTTGTTTATATGTGTGAGTGTGTAGTTATTGTCTTCTAAACACATAAATATGAAGTATTGCTATGAAATACGTGCTATGTGTTTATATGTTATTTGTCTATTTGAGATGGGCATGGAAATTGGAGTTTTATACAGGTGTTAAATGATTTAAACTGTGTAAGTATTTATATCTACAAAATTATTGGGTAGAACATAGGTAGGTGGTATAGTTGGTGACTATGGAGTTAGTGCCTATTGTATAAACCTTGGCGACGATGTGACTTCGTGCCTATTGTATAAAGCTTGGCGACGATGTGACTGCGTGCCTATTTGATGAACCTTGGCGACTATGGAGTTAGCGCTTGTTGAGTAAACCTTGGCGACTATGGAGTTAGCGCTTGTTGAGTAAACCTTGGCGACTATGGAGTTAGCGCTTGTTAAGTGGACCTTGGTGACTATGGAGTTAGCGCCTGATAACTATGGATTTAGTACTTGATAAATAAACTTTGGCAGCAATGGATTTCGTGCCAATTCCTTAGGAATAAATGAATGAAGGATAGTTGGTTCTTAGGGTAAAACCTTAAGAAGATATAGGGGATAGGTAATTGGGTTGATTGTTTGCTGATTAAATATAATAATTATATTATTGTGGGTTGAAAACCCTATATGCTCCAGACTCCCAAGCCTGACCCACTCAGTTTTCTTTTCATTACAGGTAATGGCACAAGGGTATAAGTTGGTGGACTTGACGAGAGATTCTGGATTATAGATCAGTAGTTGAATAACTATTATAAGGTCTATTTTATATTGTTTATGCTTTTGGTCTGTAACGAACATGACATCTCGGGTTTTTATTATTTAATGAAAATACATTCTTTTCGAGAAATGTTTTGATAAATGGTTATCATATTTTATTTTGGGAACAAATTCCACAACTGTTTTCTTTAAACGAGCACTCTGATTTATAAAACAAAGCATAAACAAATCGGTCTTTTCTGGCCGTGAAATTGGGGATGTCACATCTCCCCCACTATAATCATACTTTGTCATCGAAGTTCGTCTCTGCAAATAACTCGAAGTAATGCTCTCTCATCTCGTCAGCCGGCTCCCACGTCCACTCAGAACCCCTTCGGTGCTGTTATTGCACCTTCACCAGGTTCACTACTTTGTTGTGTATATACTTTCTATTTCTGTTGATATTTACAACCGGTCTCTCTACATACCTAAATGTCATCCAAGGGAATCACCACAGAATAATCAACTAAACACTTACATAACCGAGAGACATGGTAATTGTTGTGTATCTGACTAAGCTCATCAGGTAACTCGAATCGGTATGCAACCTTGCTTATCCGGGCAATAATCTTGAAAAGACAGATAAACCTGGGACCTAGCTTCCCCCGCTTACAAAATCGGATGACACCCTTTGATTGTGACACCTTCAACAATACTAAATCCCCCACCTGGAACTTGAGGCCTAAATAACTTCAGTCACATAACTCTTCTGTCGATTTCGTGCGACCCGCAACCTGTCATGTACCTGTCGTATCACCGTGGTGGTATTGAGCACCACTTCAGTACTCCGCACAACCCGATTCCTGACCTCACCCTAACAAACCGGGGTCCTACACCTACTCCCGTATAGCATTTCAAAATGCAGTCGATCAATATTGGCATGATAACTGTTGTTGTAGGAGAACTCGGCCTGTGGAAGATAAGTATCCCAACTCCTACCAAAATCTAACACGCACACCTTAAGCATATCTTCGAGTGTCTGAATTGTCCGCTCACTCTGTCCATTAGTTTGGGGTGGTATGTTGTATTAAAATGCAGCTGAGTACCCAACTCTTCATGAAACTTCCTCTAAAACCTAGAGGTAAAATAAACGTCTTGATCTGAAACCACTGAAAAAACATTTTGTGTTGAACCACCACTTTCCGAATGTAAATGTTGGCTAGCTTCTCGGCTGGTATACTCTCGGTAATTGGAATGAAATGTGCACTCTTGATCAATCTATCAAAAATGACCCAGATCGAGTCAACGCCACGTGTCGTCATTGACAACTTTGTGATGAAGTCCATAGTGATCTTTGTTGGATTAGGTGTCTAAGTCTATAACTATAATTGGTATGTACTTGAATTGATAGCAGCACAATCCTTTTGCGTTGCCCTCAAACCTAGCAACATGACAAGGAAATTATGAAAGGAGAGATATCGATTTATTATAAGATTAATAAATTAATATAAATGATTTATTAATATGTTAAAAGATTAATATATTGATTAGAAATCATAATGGTTAATTAATAGTTAGCCATAAATTAATTAGAATTAATTTTGGGGTTAACTGTATTAATTATAAAGTGCAGGGACTAGTTTGCAATTATCTAATAGTTGAGTGGAAGGTTCCAGAACCTCCTTGGGAGGGGGTGGACGAAATCTATAGGGGAAACCCTAATGATTTCGTTCAAGGGGCTTGGATAAGGCCTTTGGATAAGCTTAGGCCCCAAGCAAAGGAACATTAGGGTTTTCCCTAAACCCTAGATCCCTCAGCTATATAAGGAGCCTCCTGGCTCTCAAAATTGGTCACTCCTTCTTTGAAGAAACCCTAGGGCCGATTTTTGCATACCCTAACCTCTCTCCTTCGATTTTCCTTCTTGCTAGCTTTTGGGTGTGACTCCATTAGAGGCATTACATTTGTGGTGCTAAGCTTCCAAGAAGATCAAGATCAAAAGGAATACCAATTGTTTGCTATAACAATTGAAAGGTATGTAACTCTTAAACTCTAATTAGTTAATTTCAAAAATAGTCTCTCTCCATTGGGTTCTTGTTTTGCAATTAAAAGTTATATGTTCAATAGTTAAAACATAGATCCAAAGTAGGTTGCATGTGAACTTAGGAATTGTTTTCTAGTTTATTTGTTTTACCTAAAACCCAACAGTGGTATCAGAGCGATTGGTTTTGTTTAAATTGAATAGCTATAATAGTTGAATTGCAAATTAGGGTTTATAGCCATTAAACCCTAAAGGCCAAGATTTTCGATTTTTAGGGTTTTGGTTCATAGGGTTTTCGAAAAACTCTAGCCTCCATGAACCCTAATCGAAATTAGGGTTAGGGTTTTGGAAACCCTAGCCTCCTCCCTTGAATTTCGAAATATGCTAGTCTTTTTAGGGTTTCTTTGTTTTGGATAATAGTTGCCTTATTGGATAATTGAGAAAAATAAGGAAATTATCCTATTCCCTAATTTTTGAAATCTAGAGGGATTTGGATTAGGATTAAATTAATTGTTTAATTTAATTAGATAATAATTACAAGATTTAATTAATTAATTAAAAGTTAATTAATAGATAAATATTAAATCTAGTTATTTGGTTTATTTTAAATTTAAATTAAAAGTTTAATTTTCGAAAATTTTAAGATAAACCCCAAAGTTTTAAAATGTTTAAGACACACCTTATATATGTATTATAATTAAAAGTTAAATATTATATATGTATAAGACTATGGTCAGTCAAATCGCTAGTATGCCTCATTCACGAAGCTAATCTATAAGGGGGGTATAAGGAAACTGCCTATAAAATGGTAGTTGAATGGGTGTCCACTCTCACCCACCGCTTCCTTGATTAGTGGAGGGTCGTTAGCAGAACGGATTTGATAGGACAACTACATCTCATAAAAAGTATAATGTTATTAAAGAAAGTACTAGAACATTATTTTACAAGAATCCCAGCTCTAGTTACTTTAGGAAAAATGTGAAAAGTATGCTAATCCATGAAATTGCACATTATGCTTTATTGGTCGTTAGTGGAGCGTGTATGGATTACCATCACACTAATAGGCACTAATAAAGAGTAGTAATGGGTATCTTATAATTATCATTTTGATGGAGCGTGTGTGGTTTACCGGCACATCAATAGTTAATGATAAAGACAATGAGGTTACCAAGCACAGTTGCATGGTTATTCACATCTTGTTTGTGATCCTCGGTATCCCAGTCACAAATAGAAGAGAATAATCCAAGATTAAAACATGCCATTGAATAGTTTCAATGTATCTCAAAAGGAATTAGGAATTTCACTTCGTTTATTTTGTCTAATGGTGGAATTGGTGAATCGTCATTCACCTACCTTTATGAGATTTAAACTTGGATCTCGACATCCCATTTCTAAGTTGTAAATGTTCATAGTTGGATCCTAACCTTGATATGATATCTTTGGGTTATTATATTGAGGTGTCTTGAAATCTAACTAAAACTATCTTTCTTTTCAGATGTCTACTCCTGGAAACACTTCTGCTTCATCATCCTCCAGCCACAACTTCTCTTTACTCAACATTTGCTCCAAAGTCGTTATGGATGGCTCTAACTATAACGATTGGATGCGTAACATCAAAATGGTGCTTCAAGTTGAGGACAAAGAATATGTCCTTGAAAAGGTGCTCAAAGAACTTGATGAATCCAAAACCACTCCCGAAGAGTATGTTGCCTACAAAAAGCACTATGATGATGCTACCAAAGTGGCATGCATCATGGTCGCAACCATGTCCCCATAGCTGCAAAGGTACTATGAGGACTGTTGGCCTTTTGAGATGAACAAGGACCTTATCGAAAAGTACCATAAGCGAGCTCGTCAAGAAAAGTTTTAAGTAGTCAAGTCACTCATGGCTTGCAAGATGAAAGAAGGGGAGTCGGTTGTTTCTCATGTGCAAAGAATGCAACGCTACATAGAGCGTTTGGTCAAGCTCAACCTTCACTTTGATGAGGAATTGGCCATTGACATGGTCTTGAACTCATTGCTCGATTGTTATGGTCAGTTTATCCTAACTTACCATTTGAACAACACTGAGCAGACACTGGCCCAATTGCACAACTTGTTGCAGACTGCTGAAGCAGGGATGAAGGGTAAAAGTGTAGCCTCCACTCCTGCAAGTGCTCCTGTCTTAGCTGTTGGACAGGGAAAGGGAAAAAAGAGGAAAGGTCCTCCTAAGCAAATCTGGAAGGGAAAGGTCCAAGTCGGGTCATCTAGCGGTGGCCCAAAGGCTGAGCCCAATGCTACCATTCCCCATGTTTCTGATCCAAAGGATGCTATTTGCTTTTATTGCAATCAAAAAGGGCATTGGAAGAGAACATGCCCACAATATCTGTAGGATATCAAAGATGGCAAAGTGAAGCCATCTTCGGCAGGTATTTACAGTATTTCTTCTAATAACTCATTATCTTCTCGTTCATGGGTCCTTGATACAGGATGTGGTTTTCACATTTGCTCTAATTTGCAGGGGCTAAAGGAAAGTGAGGAGATAGAGCGAGGAAGGATAAACTTGATCATGGGAAACAAGAAGTATTCACCAGTGACCAAGATCGGAGTTTATCAACTTTTGCTTAGTAATGATGTTAGATTGGATTTATTGAATTGTTGTTATTCGTCTGAGATGACAAGAAACATTATTTCATTTCATGCATTGTTCAGACAAGGTTTTAAATATTCTTTTAATGATTTGAATGGTTCAATTTCTGTTTATAAGAATGGTGTTTTCGTGTTTGAAGCTTTACCTTGTGCTGGTGTGTATGAAACAGGGACTTGTGTTGATAGCTTAGGAAATAGTGTGTTTAATATTGACTTGTCTAATAGTGTAGACAAGGCATGCTTGTGGCATTGTCGTCTTGGACACATTAACAAGAAACGCATAGTCCAACTCCAAAAGGATGGAATGTTGGAATCATTTGACCTAAAATCAGACGATGTGTGTGAATCTTGTCTTTTGGGAAAGATGACAAAATCACCATTCACAGGGTCTTGTGAAAGAGGTGAAGGTTTGTTGGACCTCATACATACAGATGTTTGTGGACCCTTCAGATCAACCACAAGAGATGCTAATCGATTTTATGTGACTTTCACTGATGATTATAGTAGATATGGTTATGTATACTTAATCAAACATAAGTTAGAAACCTTTGAAAAGTTCAAAGAGTTTAAACATGAGGTCGAAAATCAATTAGGCAGGAAAATAAAGATACTTACATCCGATAGAGGCGAAGAGTATCTTAGCATTGAGTTTAACGGCTATCTAAAGGAATTTGGGATAGTCTCACAATTGACTCCTCCTAGAACACCACAGTTAAATGGTGTGGCCGAGAGGCGTAATCGAACCTTGTTAGACATGGTTCATTCTATGATGAGTCATGCTCCACTTCCAATTCATTTCTGGGGATATGCCTTAGAGACAACCGCCCACATCCTAAATCTTGTCCCAATAAAGAAGGTTGCCAAAACACCTCACGAAATGTGGAAAGGGAAAGTTCCCTTGTTAGCACATATTAAAGTCTGGGTTTGTGAAGGTTTCGTAAGACAAGAGACTCATGACAAGCTAGCAGCAAGAAGTGAGAAATGTGTTTTCATTGGTTACCCAAAACAGACTTTTGGATATTTGTTCTACAGGCCTAGTGAGAACGTGGTTTTTGTAGCACGAAGATGAGTCTTTCTAGAAAGAGAGCTCATATTCAAAGAGGACAGTGGGAGTACCATTGACCTTGAAGAGATTCAAGAGTAAACTACTGAAGGAACCTTAGATGACACTAGCACTCAACCAGAGGAAACAGTTCCTGTTGAACCAGTTGATAAATCATTACCTCTTCGAAGATCCACTAGGGTGAGTGTGCCACCTGAGTTGTATGGTTTTCATATTACTTCAGACGGTGACACATTCATCAGTGATAGGACACTGGTGAATTTTGATGAACCAGTCTCTTATAAGGAAGCAGTGGCAGGCCCAGAGGCTTCCAAGTGGAAAGAGGCAATGGACAGCGAGATAAAGTCCATGTATGACAACCAAGTTTGGAATTTGTTTTATAATGCACCGGGTCGTAAGATAGTTGGGTTCAAATGGATCTTCAAGAAGAAGACATACATGGATGGGAATGTACACACATTGAAGGCTAGACTGGTTGCGAAAGGTTTCACACAAACCCCAGGGGTTGACTATGATGAAACCTTCTCGGCAGTAGCCAATATTAAATCTATCAGGATATTGCTCGCCATAGCTGCCTTTCATGACTATGAAATCTGACAGATGGATGTCAAGACTGCTTTCCTTAACGAGAAGATGGCTGAGGATGTTTACATGAATCAGCCAGAGGGTTTTGTTGATGAAATGTTTCCTAATAGAGTGTGTAAGCTTGAGAAATCCATTTATGGATTGAAACAAGCATCTCGCAGTTGGAATCTTTGCTTCCATGAGAAAGTCAAAGAGTTTGGCTTCTCTAGGAGTGAACATGAGTTATGTGTGTATATCAAGGCTAGTGGGAGTATAGTGACTTTTCTGGTGTTATATGTCGATGACATATTACTTATTGGTAACGACATTCCAACCTTGAACGAAGTTAAATCTTGGCTTGGAAAGTGTTTTGCCATGAAAGACCTTGGAGAAGCTGCCTATATTCTTGGGATTAGGATATTGAGAGATAGAAAGAAGAGTATAATTGGACTTAGTCAGAGCACATACTTGGATAAGGTACTAAAGAGGTTTAGTATGGAAAATTCCAAGAAGGCAGAGCTACCTATCCAGCGCAACACAAAATTGAGTAAGACTCAATGACCTAGTACAGATGAGGAAATAGCTGACATGAGTCGTGTACCTTATGCTTCCACTGTCGGATCGATCATGTACGCTATGACATGTACTCGCCCTGATGTGGCCTTTGCTTTGAGCATGGTCAGTCGACATCACGGAAACCCAGGTAGAGCTCATTGGATAGCAGTAAAGAATATACTCAAGTATTTGCGAAGAACGAAGGACTGGGTCCTTGTACTTGGTGGCAATGATACTTTGAGAGTAGATGGTTAAAGTGATGCCAGCTTTCAAACGGATAGAGATAGCTTCCGTTCTCAATCTGGCTGGGTATTTCTACTGAATGGAGGAGCAGTTACTTGGAAAAGTTCCAAGCAAGATACGGTGGCTGATTCTACTTGTGAATCAGAGTACATAGCAGCGAGTGAAGCATCTAAAGAAGCAGCTTGGTTAAGGAACTTCATTGGGAATCTCGGAGTTGTTCCAACCATCTAGGAGCCTATGGAGCTGTTCTGCGATAATGAGGGAGCGGTTGCCTTAACTAAGGAACCCAAAGACCATAGTAAAACCAGACATATCGACAGAAAGTACCATTTCATCAGGCATAGAGTAGAAGAAGGCCATCTTGTTGTAAAGAGGGTGTCATCTGAAGATAACCCAGCAAACCCCCTCATAAAGGGTCTGAGTAGGGCTAAGAATATTCAACATGCTCGAAGCATAGGGCTAAAAGATGATACTAGTTTTAGTGGTTAGATTAGTCTAGTTCAGAAACTTTTTACAAAGTAAATGTAATTGACTTTTGGTGATTAAATAATAAAGTGTTATTTATGAGTTTGTTTACTACTTTTTGTCAATTGTTTATTATTGTGTTTCACATTTTGCATGTTTAACTTCCCAAATAATATGATTGTTCAAACTCCACAGTCGCTCGTACTTTTGGAAGTAAGTAGTGAATTAAGACTGTCATGAATTGGATTGCAGATTGTCTAAGGATAGACATAGCTATAGAATTGCTGCAATGTTCATGAGTACTTAGAGAGTGAGATTTGAGTATCGGATAAACCCACGCTCAGAGTACTACTTCATGGAATTCATCACGAGTAATACTGAGACGATAATATCTATGATCTTGAAACAGAGATATATGAGTTGTAATTTGCAAGTCGACTATAGATTGGTGATACGAAAACGCATCAGTAACTTGGTGTTACAAAACGTATTGTCATGTATTGTATGATGAGTAAAAGATACAAGCATATGAGTCAAAGTTTATTCGTTCCTTTTGCCCTAATGCGAAAAGCGATATCTGTGGGCCCCTCAATGATTTGGTGTTGACTTTTGTGTTGGGCCCAGCCAGGACTAAATTGATGTGTTCGATTAGAAGTCCTATATCATCACAAATCAGAATTCGGGAAACATAGATTATGGACAAAGAGATTGATTGTATTCCATGTCTTATGTCTAGGGATATCTAGTAGAACGAAGGGTCATGTGATCACTTATCTTAGGACACGTAACTGACTGGGTCAGAGTTCGACAGCAGCTTTTGGAAGCTACAATTTGCTGGTCAAATTTAGAAGTCATTCTAGCAATTATAGTTACAGACTTATCCAAGTGGGAGACTATTGGATTAGGTGTCTAAGCCCATAACTATAATTGGTATGTACTTGAATTGATAGCAACACAGTCATTTTGGGTTGCCCTCAAACCTAGCAACCTGACAAGGAAATTATGAAAGGAGAGATATCGATTTATTATAAGATTAATAAACTAATATAAATGATTTATTAATATGTTAAAAGATTAATATATTAATTATAAATCACAATGATTAATTAATAGTTAGCCAGAAATTAATTAGAATTAATTTTGGGTTAACTATATTAATTATAAAGTGCAGGGACTAGTTTGCAATTATATAATAGTTGAGTGGAAGGTTTCAGAACCTCCTTGGGAGAGGGTGGACGAAATCTATAAAGGAAACTGTTGAATCATAAAAAGTGACCCTCTTGAACTTCAGCTACCGCAACCTCCAACATGTCACCGCAGTCAAGCCGCTTCATCAGCAATAAACAACCGCAGTCTCTATATACCGCAGTCTCAATCTAGATTACGTTACATTGTCTTTTCTGTAATACAATCTATTGTCCAGTATGCCTAGCATGGCTACTCTTAGAGTTGTAATCTAGTGATCCTTGTGAGTCTCTATAAATAAAGCTCATTCTCATGTAATCAAATGTATGCAAGAAGTGTATCGCATCTAATTCTAATACACATCTCAGAAGTTATCCTTCTATCTTACTTATTCACTCTTCTTACTCTCATAATCAATCACAACCTCTCTTCGGAGCAAGTCTTTTGTGACTTAATCACTAAGTTTGATCTCACTTATTAACTTGGCTTGAATGCATTCCTCGTTATGAATCAACTTAAGTGTATACTTGATATAACAATTGTTGTCATTTACATTTTTTTACTTTTCCGCAACTAACTCTCTAACATCTAACTCTAAATATTATTTTTGAGCTTTTAGATCCTTTGAGATTAACTATTCCGCAATATACTTGTTCTAACGTTTGTTCAAGTGTGTCTCAAAGTTTTTTTCTCAACAATTGGTATCAGAGCCATAGTGGTTGCTTTTTGAAAATCGGAACTCTGATTTTTCGAAAAGCCTTCTATACCACTAAAGCTCATTTCTAAAACAAAAAAACACTTCAAAACATGGCACAATCGTTATCTCTGAATGTTTCCAATAGTGTTGGTGGTTCTAATCGAGCCCCAATACTGGTTACAAATGAATATCATCACTGGCCACAAAGAATGGAAAGATACTTAAGGAGACTTGGTAGAGATGTATGGCGATCCATAGAAAAAGGACCACATGTTCCAATTCTTACACCAGTCCAAACTGACGGAGCTACAACGAGACTAAGAGGAGGTCAACCAGCTATGAGCCGTCCCACCAAAGATGATCTTGATAAAGTGGAAAATGATGTTGTTGCTTTTTATGAAATCTTCTGTAGAGTTGCTCCTGAAAACTTCGATATTATCATAAATTGCAAGTCAGCAAAAGAGATCTGGGATGTTCTCAAGAATCTGTACGAAGGCTCATAGCAAGCTCAAGACAAGAAGCTCACAACTGCACTCAATGAGTTCAACAACTTCAAAACTCACACCGACGAAAGTTTGGAAGACTCCTTCAAAAGATTCAACCTAATTGTCACCAAGTTATACAATGCGGGCACCATAATGCAGTAACCATGAAACAAATCTTCAGTTCCTTAATGGCTTGGGAAGACATTGGACTACGGCCAAAATAATAGTCCAAGATTGATGTTGTAGTTTGTCACAAATGCAACAAAGAAAACCACTTTGCAAGAGATTGTAAGGCCAATGTAGTTAAATACAGAGCATTCTACCTTAGAATGGCTCAAGAATTGGAAGAAAAAGAGAAAGCAAGGGCATACGTAGCCCATGTCAAAAGAGACCACCAAGTCTGGTCATCCGGAGATGAAGACGAAGCCATCAACAGTGTTAATGGCAAAGGAAAAATCTGCATGTTGGCAACTGCGGATGATGATGGGTCTACAAAGATGGACAAAAACTACTGCTACATGGCAAAGGATGGAACTCTAAGCATCGTCGAACAAGTAAAACTCATGATCCAAACTCTAAATTATAGCATGCATGATTGTCAACCTTACATAGATAATCTTAATGACACATGTGTTGCCGTCCTTATAGACTATAACAAAGCCTTAGATGAGAAGAAAATTGCATCCCAGGAGATGTTCCATGTGAGAGGACGACTGGATAACGAAAGACTCAAAATGGCTATGTTAGAAAGAGATTTAGAGTCAGAAAAAGATGCAAGAATGTTGAGTGAAACCCAATTAGAGATAGCTTTGAATCAGAGAGATTTAGCTCAAACTGAAATTGTACGTTTAAATCTTTTAATCGAAAAAATTGTTCAATGAAAGTGAAGCTATTAAAAATTTGGTAAATAATGGAACTGTGGACAATACATACAATTGGGGTTGGTCAAATGGATATCCTACAACAATGGATTCCTCACCCCGGTTCAACAAAGACAGACTATATGTCCCTCTAGACCGAGAATTTTATTTCCCAGTCAATGACAAGACTTTTCCCGAAGATATCAAAACTCACTTCGGTAGACTGCACAATCTAAGCAACAACTTTGTCATTGAAGAAATTGTGCCCAAGGTTTTGGGTCACACATGTGATCAAACTCCTATCAGTGGCACTACTTTCCCAAATTCTCAAAACTCATCCGTAGTCGATGAAGAAATTATCATTGAGGACAACGAAGTCTCTTGAGACTTTCCATCTCTGTCCTCAGACTGCAGTGTTCCTCACTGTAGTCAAAAGTCTCACAATTGTCCCACTGGTCCCAACTAAGACATACTCTGCGGTAGTCAAGTCATCCTCACCACAGTCTTCAAGCAAAAGTTCTGCCACTCTTCAAACGATTTATCATGAATTGCCCATAGAAAATTTTGAAGTGGGTCAATGTTCCAAATCCCAAAATCTTCAAGTTCTGATGACTCAAGCCCACGTTTTCACAAAATTTCAAAGGATTCTAAGAAACCGCAGTTGAATAACAGAGACTGCGGTTCACCAAAATCATTAGCCAAAAAGGCTTTCAAAGAAGAAATTCGACCCCGAGGCACAAATAGACAAATGTTTTCAAAAAACAAAAGTCATGTTAGATCTCAAAAATCCAATAGTCCAGAAAAATTTGCTTTCTCTCACTATTTTCCAAAAAAATCTACCACCAAGAAAACATCCAAAAAGGAATGTACAGTTTCAACAGTCATTCCTAAGTCATCTGACACGACTCAAAAGAGTTCAAAGTCTTTTCAAAACGTTGTTTTTCAAATCTATTCCTCAGATGATCCGAAATGGAAAGGTGTTTTACCCACTCCAACACATTTAAAGTCACGTCAAATTTTTCACAAATAGAAGGGTATTTTACCAAATCCAAAAAAAAGGGACACAAAGATTTACACGTGCTAAACCTATTTCAAAACAAACTTTTCAGAAAAATGACAACACTCATGTCAGATCTTTTCAACCTCGGTCTAGTCAAAAGCTAAACAACTCTTCCTTTAGACCGCTGACCAAACGTGGTGTCAGAACTAAAGACAAAATCTCAACCTATGAGTGTCAATGTAGTTACAAAAATCAGAAACCTCGTAACTTTACAAAAACACACAACACTCCAAAATTTCACAAACACCCAGGAGTAGGTTTAAAAGTTGACACGAAATCAGTCCCTGCAACCTCGGTCCATGCATCACTCAGAAACTCACCTGTTGTTCCAGGCTCCAAACTAGTTTGGATGCCAAAACTAACCGTGTAACTCTTAGGCTTTGTGTAAGGAGGAACAAGAAGATGAATGGTTAATTAACAGTGCCTGCTCCTTGCACATGACCGGAAGGTTAGAATACCTTCAGGATTTCAGGCCTATATGCAATGGTGGAAATGTTACATTCGGCAACAATGCGAATGGAATCATCCGAGGTAACGGTGTACTCACTACGGGGAACTTCTCAATTCAGAAGGTTGCTTATGTAGAAAGCCTTAAACACAATCTCATCAATGTTGGCCAACTAAGTAGGGCAGGCCATCGAGTTGAATTCGATGATCAATTATGCTACGTAATGACAAGTGATAGGAGCACCTGCTTGATCAAATCACGATCTGAGGGTACCACGTATCCTCTGGATGTCTCTCTCATCATTGGAAACCCGCAGTTGTGCTTCCTCTCCAAAGCTGTATCTGAAGTCAGTTGGTTATGGCTCCGCAAGCTCGCTCATCTCAACTTCAGGTACATCAACACTTTGGTTATTGGAGAGCTGGTCAGAGGATTACCTATTCTCAAGTTCAGCAATGACACTCTATGTCCTTCTTGTGAATGTGGTAAGCAGTCCAAAGCAAGTCACCCCATGGTGATTGACTCTTCAATATCTGAACCACTTGAGCTTCTGCACATTGATCTCTACGGTCTATCAACCGTAGCCAGTCTTCATCACAAAATATATATATTGGTTATAGTAGATGACTTCACTCGCTTCACTTGGGTTTTCTACCTCAGACTCAAATCCGAAACACCGCAAATTCTTATCAACTTCATCAAAGAGATAGAACTCCAGATCAAGCTGCCTATAAGACACATCCGTAGTGATAATGGAACCGAATTCACTAACCATCCACTTAATAACTTCTTGGTGTCTAAAGGTATCACTCATAACTTTTCAGCTCCTTATACACCCCAACAAAATGGTGTAGTAGAGAGAAGCAACCGTACACTAGTCGAAGCAGCCATATCCATGCTCAACTTCGCACACCTTCCTCTTTGCTTTTGGGTTGAAGCTGTAGCAACCGCATGCTTTGTTCAAAACCGAAGCATTGTGTGCAAACGCCTCAATAAAACACCATATGAGGGCCTCAACAACCGTAAACCAAATGTTTGTTTCTTTCACATCTTTGGGTGTAGATGTTTTGTGATCAACAACAGAGATCAGCTTAACAAGTTTGCACCAAAGTCTGATGAAGGCATTTTACTTAGCTACTCTATGAACAAGGTTGCTTACCGGGTTCTTATCAGACGTACGAGACTAATCATTGAAAGCTTCGATGTGAAATTCGATGATTCTTACATCCGCAACGCCCCTCCATCCATTGAAATCACCGCAATCATGGAAAGTGACATTCCTGCTTCTTCAGGTCCTTGAAATCTAGTTGAAGTCAATTATGACGATCTTTTTGACCCTGTTGAAACGGCAAAACTATCCAAAGTTCTTGTGTCACCGACCCCTCAACAACAACACGCTGGTGTTTCTGGTCCATCTCTATCCGAAGTAGCATCTCTCAATACTTTCACCTCTTCGGTTGAGGGGGAAAGCTCTACTCCGGATCAAGTAACAGCCATCGAGGTTCTAGTACTTGATGATGCTCAAGTTCCTATCCACAAAAAATCATTACCGTCAAACATATCTTCGGATTCGGATGATGAAATCATAGAGAACATTGACTCTCGAACCGATTCAAGGATTTTTACACTCCCATCAGCAATCCAAGGGGAAACTTCTCAGGTTACAGAGGAACTCCCATCAGCAATCCAGGGGGAACCTCTCCAAATTGCTCAAGAAAATTTCATTCTCGCTCCAACAAGCCAAGATGATTCCGCAGGCTGTTCTCAAATCCAGGAGGAACTGCCATCTCCAACCGAAGAAACTTTTGATATTGAAGACATTCCTTCTATCGCAGCCGCTGATCATCTGATGCCTCGTCTACACGTATGGACGAAGGACCACCCACCAGGTCAAATTATTGGCAATCCATCCGCAGGTATCCAGACTCGATCTGCCAAGGACTTATCTGATCATTGTCACTACGCAACATTTATGTCCGCAGTCGAGCCATGATCGATCAAAGAAGCATTATTGGAACCTGATTGGATTTCTGCAATGCAAGAAGAACTGGAAGAATTCAAAAGGAACAAGGTGTGGCAACTCGTTCCCATACCACAAGGCCATACTATTGTTGGAACAAGATAGGTGTTCAAGAACAAGTTAGATGAATCGGGTGCGGTTATCGGAAATAAGGCAAGACTAGTTGCTAAGGGGTACAGTCAACTGGAAGGTGTTGATTAGGATGAAACATATGCTCTGGTGGAAAGAATGGAGGTCATCCGAATCTTTTTACCATATGCTGCCCACAAAAACATCAAGGTACACCAAATGGACATTAAGATTGCTTTTCTCAATGGGGAATTGAAAGAAGAGGTTTATCTTCAACAACCTCCCGGCTTTGAAAGTATTGAATTCTCTGAACATTGCTACAAGCTTCAAAAGGCGGTCTACAGTCTGAAGCAAGCCCCTAGAGCTTGGTATGAGACTCTTTCTGAAATACTAGTCTCTTCATACTACAAAAGAGGAGTGATTGATCCCACGCTATTTAGAAAAGCAAACGGTGACCGTCTTATGCTTGTACAAATATACGTGGATGATATCATCTTCGGATCGACTGATCAAGGAATGGTGGATGAATTTGCTAACCTCATGACAAACAAATTTCAAATGAGCATGAATAGAGAGATTAATTTCTTTCTAGGTCTTCAAGTCAAACAAATTCAACAAGGGATGTTTATTCATCATGAGAAATACACCACTAAACTATTGAGAAATACTCTATGGACAACTGCTCCTCGGCTAAGGTCCCTATGGCCTTTGGTTATAAGATCTATGCTGATCCCTCTGGCGAATCTGTGGATCACAAGACTTATAGAGGTATCATTGGCTCTCTAATATACCTCACCGCAAGCCGACCAGACATTGTCTTTGCAACTGGTGTATGTGCAAGGTATCAGACTGACCCAAAAGTGTCACATATGACTGCAGCGAAACAAATTCTCCGGTACCTGAAAGGAAGCAAATCTCTTGGTCTGTGGTACCCTGCAGGCAATGATTTCAGTCTACAAGCATTTAACAATGCGGATCATGCCAGATGCAAACTTGATCAAAAAATTACATCTGGTGGATGTCAATTTTTGGGAGGTAGATGTTGGGTTTTGAGCAATCTAACACTTCCTAAGTGTGCATGCAACCCTAATAAACCTTGGATCTATGTTTGTCTAAATACATGCAAAATAATAATTTTCCAAGGTTCATAACTTATCTAACATGGCATGGGGTACTTTTAAACATGAAAGAATTAGATAAGATTACATACCTTTTGATGATGAGTTTGATTCTTAAGGAGTTTGAGGGCCAAGAACCAATAGTGTGAATGCCTCAAATGGAATCACAAATCACCACAAACTCTTGGAAAATTTTGAGAGAGTGTATACACACATAAAAATCGGCTACACACACAAAACCACACTAGTTCACTAGTTGCCATTTCATGCAACATAAGCATGCTTATATAGTGTACATGATTAGGGTGAAACCCTAATAACCCATGACCTTTCCTTTTCCAAGGATCCATGGGTTAAAAGCTCCATGGATCATCCATGGACTTCCATACAAGCCTAGCCCATTAACAAATGAGTGTTAGCCCACACCATATAAAACCAATAGCCCACAATCTAATTAGTCTTCCTTTTAATCTCTAAATTAATTCATAATTAATTTAAGACTAAGGCTAATTAAATAACATGACTTCATATTAATATATTATAACTTATAATATAATAATAATCATATGTGTATAACTCTCATAAAATTATCCATAAATAGTTTTGATGAAATGCAACCCAAATGGACCATGCAGGGTCGAGTCAATTATATACCAAATAAGTTATGGACTTAGACACCTTATCCAACAGTAGACTCGTCAGCTGGACCTCAAAAAAACAAAGTTGTGTTTCATTGTCTACCGCAGAAGCTGAATATGTTGACGCAACCAACTGTTGTTCTCAAGTTCTATGGATGAAGACACAACTGTTAGACTACGAATACAGAATACTGCGGATACCAATCTATTGTGATTCTGAAAGTGCCATAGTGATTTCTCATAATCATATTCAGCACTCCAAGACGAAACATATTGAACTACGGTATCACTTCATCAAAGACCACATTCTGAAAGGTAACATCGATCTCATCTTTGTCCCTACTCATGAAGAGATTGCTGATGTATTTACAAAAGCACTTGACTCTACCAAACTCAATGCGTTCTTACAAATGTTAGGGATGATGAATCTAGATCCTCAATTCTTCTTGAATTAATAGGTACCACAGACCTTCTTGGTCTCCATTGCGTTCCTAAGTGAAAGTCATTTATAATAGATGGTTTGGTATATCCTGTGTACCGCAGTCTATGTATTGCAACCATATATTATATCTATCTTTCATTGGTCTTTCTTGCTTGTTATTACTAACTCTTTGTGCAAGTTCTCTTCTCAGTTTCTCCCACTGCAGTCATCCGCAATGCCAAACAAGCCATCCACAATGATGTGTCCATCCGCAGTCACATTAATTGATTTTCAGACGGTTCATTCTTATGAAAAACAAAAAAAAAACATAGTGTGTTGTTTAATGATCCTTCATTAAATAAAACATTAAATAAAAACATTCCTTTGAGAATCTGTCACATTCTTTTCTTCTAAAACCTTGTGTCAGACCTATTTTAGGTATGATGACAAAATAAAGATTTTCCAAATCAAATCCTTTTAATATGTCTTTTCCTATTACCCCCAAACCATCACATCCGTTACAACTTCCCCTTTATCCAACAGATTAATCTCACCCCCACCACACGTTCATCAGACGTGATACAAAACCTGACATTTCATTAAATGCATACCCTTTTTCTGGTTAATCCCAAATTCAGACTTTATCCCTCTTTTGTCAATATGTGGTTAAGATTAAAGATGCTAATTCAAAAGATAAACCCAACCATTTTTACCCAATTCCACTTAGTTCAAAAACGTTTCCCGCTCCATTAAGCTACTATAAAACCCCTTTCTTCTCCACAAAGAAAAGTTTACGCTCTCTAAACCTTCATTCCTCTTCTGTATTCTTCAAGCTTTCTCAAACTCATAACAATGGTGAAATCCGGTGTCTCAAAGAAACAATCCAAGGCCTCTGGATCAGTGAACCCAACTGGTTCAGACTCTCCCACAATTGCCTCAAGCAATTTCAGAGCCATCTTCGAAGAACAACCTTCTTACAATGCTCCCACAAAACTTATAATCAAGTTCTTGAAAAATCATCATCTGTTTGGTCCATTCGATGCTTTCACTAACGTTGTTCCAATTTCAACCCTCTACAAATGTGCCTTCTCCGCCTATCGCCCAATCGATAACCCCCAAGAAGTTCATCTAAACCTAATCAATGATTCTTTGGTCATTCTGTCCAAAGAAAAATTCCTCAACGCCCTTAACCTTCTTGTTCATCCCTCCATTAAATTTTTCACTCCATCCATGGCGGACATCACTTCGGCACTCTATCAGATGGGATATCAGAAAAAGATCAAAGGGATTGGCGAATTCAAGAAGAACCAATTGCCTGCGGTCTGGCAGCTCGTGTGCCACTTTATTATCCGTTGTCTATCCGGCAGAACCAGAGGCACGGATAACATGGGACTCAAGCTATTGGAACTGGTTTGGAGCATCTTCACAGGCCACGATGTGAACTATGGACAAACCATTTGGGATGACTTTCTACAATACATTCCCAAAGAGATTCCAAGGCGGAACCCAACCGAACTTACCTTTGCTAGGTTCTGGTCTCTCTGCATTTCTGACTTACATGCGGACGCAAGGATAGACATGGGCGGTGACATCAACTTCTTTGTCACCAAGGATCTTAAAAGGTACAATCCTTCTTCTGATAAAAAATATTTGGTCCAACCAAAGACTTCCTATTCATATTCTTTCTACCCTCGGTCTTGAGACTGTTGATGTCTCAGACCACATTGAGGCTACGGAAGTTATTGACGCATACCTTCCTACCCCGCCTCTTCCATCCGCAGTCATAAACCCTGAAGGTACCGCAATCCCTTCCTATACAACTCTCTCTAATGACTCTCATTCCCAAAGACGTAAACACAAAGTTTCTACCATTCATGCCCCCACAACACAAAGAAATCTGGAACTCCTAAAAAGGATGCTTCCAAACCCTCCAAACCTTCAAAGAAAAGAAAAACACCACCTGTAATCACAACTATGGAACCAAGTCATCATGACTCCAGCAGTGATTCTGAAGAGGATAACCAACCCATATCAATCCTCAAGAAACGTAAAACTGATCCTTCTAGCCATATGCATGACCGGACCGATACCTATACCTCTCTACAGGCTCTGGTAGTCCTTGGGATGCTTGTACATCCATTCGAAACTACTATCTTCTTCCTTTCAGACTCAGAAAGTGAGTTTGATTCTCAGCAAAGAGGAGACTCCCCCCTAGTTCATTCCCAAAGGGATAATACTGGTTCTTGCCCTAAAGTCTCCAGGGCTTCCCGACTGCATATTTTTTCAACTTGGGTGTTGAACTCCATCCTATTGAATGTCACCCAAACACTTCAAACACATTCCCAACCACAGGGCACTTCTTCCGCCCATGCCAACACTGAGCTGAGGCCAAACTTGACCACGGGTCAGGGAGACCAAGGAAGCTCAGGAAATCCTACTCTGCTTTCATTAGAAACAGGTGGTTTAGGCACGGTGAGCACAAATGTGCAAGGATCCGTGAACCCAAGGGACACCTTGGTGCGATTACAAGGAATTGATGGTGATAACTCTAGTGATTCTTGGAGCAAGTATCAACCTTCAAACGAGGCTGAAGCAAAGAAATATGTTGCTTTTTGTAGGGATCAACAAATCAAACAACAGCAGTTAAAGGAACAATAAATACAAGTTGTGGCTAAGTATTGGGCAGATGCCATTAATAATGCCAATACCGTAGCCATCATCCTTAAAGTTCATGATTGGACGACACAAATGGTTGAAACTTTCCGCAAGACTCAGGAAGCCACTGCTGACCAACATGTCTCCAAAGCTCCTCTCACTCCCACTGCTGAAGGTTCACAAGATGAAGGACCTGAAACTGAAGTGAGCTCTGATCCCATCTTCGGTTTTGATGACGCTGAACTACAAGAGGTAAACAAACCCTCTCCTTCTGATGCGACCTAATGATGTCTGATGACGACGAAGAATCCAGTGGCTCTCATCATTCGACCTCTAAACCCAAAGAGAAGAAGAAGAAGAAGAAGAAGAAGAAAAAGAAGAAGAAGAATGTCACAAGAAAAGAGTTTCTAAGTCTTCAAGCCAAGGTCGATCAAATCCTTGCTGCGGTCAAGCCAGCTCAACCGCAACCAGAAGATATTCCTGGACCGCAGTCCCTGATGGAAAGGATTGAACGCCTAGAAACACGAGAGAGAATGGCTGCGGAGCGTATCTCTCTAAAGGTCGAAATGGAGATCCAGTCTCTTGACAATAATCGTCAAGCTGAGCACAAAGAATTTATGGCTGCTGCGGAATGCCTCGTCTCTGAAGTAACCACAATCAAGACAGATCTCCAAGCAGCCATTGCAGATCAAGCTTCTCACTGTGAAAAACTGATTGCGGAAACTCACACTACCTATGAGTCCGCAATTTCAGTCCTTTAAACTACTATCAACCGTCTGCAGAGATCCCTATCTACAAACTTCCATGGTCCCGAAATCCTTCATCTTACCAAGGTGATCCACAAACTATTCTTTAACCCCTCCATTTCAAATAATCAAGGGCGCTCTTATTGGCTCTGACGGTAGTGGTCTGATCCTCCTGCTTGTCTCCTGACCGTTTCTTTTGTCTTGGAGCTGGGAGCATCTCTGGGCGGGCGCGAGCCTTTCACCTGTGCGTTCCGCTCTCGAGGAGTGCCCGCGGATGCTAAGCCTGCTGGGCTAGGCCCGATTGGCGTGTCCGGCTCGTGCTTCTACCGTGCTGCCCTAGGCACGTCATCACATGTGAACTTAGGAATTGTTTTCTAGTTTATTTGTTTTACCTAAAACCCAACAATCTCTTCCCATTTCCACATGGGAATGATTAACGGTTGCATCTTGTTGTGGGGTATCTGATTTTCGACCTTGACTTTCTATAACACCGCTCCACAAACCATGATATCTCCCTCTTCATACATGGTCACCAATAGCTCAAGGTTAGATCCTTATACAACTTTTTGACCCTTGGATGGATCAAAAACTTTGACTTATGAGCCTCTTCCAACATTGTGTGCCTAACCCCACCTATAGACAAGACCCAAACCCTTCCACACTGAGTCAACAAGCCCTAACTATCTCTGAAGAAAAATGGAATTTTCCCCCTGATTCGCTCCGCCTTCCAATTTTCCTTCTTCAATCCTTCCACTTCAGCTTCTTTGATCATATCTAAAAGTGGAGAAATAATAACCATTCTAAAAAATAAGTCCCCAATAGGTGCATTCATCGCCTTGCGACTCAAGGAATCGGCCACAACATTGGCCTTCCCATGGTGGTACAAGATTTCACAATCATAATCCTTTGCCACATCTAGCAGTCTCTACTGCCTCATGTTCAAATTAGGCTAATCAATCAAATCTATCAGGCTCTTGTGATCGGTGAAGATAGTACACCTAACCCCATACAAATAGTGCCTCTAATTCTTGAGAGTAAAAACTACAACCCCCAATTCCATATCTTGTGTAGGGTAATTCGCCCCATGAGGCTTCAACTGCCTCAATGCGTAAGCAATCATATGTCATCTCTACATGAGGACAGCTCCTAATACCGAGATAGACGCAACAAAATAAACTACAAAATCATGCATGCCCTCGAGAAGAGTGAGAATCGGGACTTCACACAATCTTTGTCTCAACGTCTTACAAGTTGACTGTTGATCAGTCCCCCACCAAAAAGTAACATTCTTCTTCGTCAATCGGGTCAAAGGCACTACAATATTGGACAAATCTTGGATAAATCTCCGATAGTAACCCACGAGACCTAGAAAACTCCAAATCTCCGATGGGATCCTAGGAACCTCCCATCTCATCACGACCTCAATCTTGGCTGTATTGACCAAAATACCCTTCTGTTTGACGATGTGCCCCAAGAACTACACCTCTCGCAACCAAAACTCGCATTTGGAAAATTTGGCATACAATTTCTCCTTCCTCATAGTCTCTAATACCTCCTGAAAATGATCATCACGTTGTTCCTTGGTCTTGGAGTAAACCATAATATCATCAATAAACATGATCACTAACCAATCAAGCATCGGTCTTTATACCTGGTTCATGAGATCTATGAGCGTTGTCGGTGTGTTGGTGAACCCGAAGGGTATCTCCATGAACTCGTAATGATCGTAACGAATCCTGAAGGGCCTCTTCTATATATACTCGTCTCTAACCTTCATCTAATGGTAACCTGAACACAAATCATTATTGGAGAACCAAGATGCGCCCTGAAGTTGGTCAAATAGATCATAAATCATCAGGAGTGGGTAACTTTTCTTCACCGTTAGCTTATTCAACTTTCAGTAACCCATGCACATCCTGTGATAGTTGTCCTTCTTTTTCACATACAGGATCGGTGCTCCGCATACTAAGCTACTTGGTATGACGAACCCCTTGTCTAAGAGCACCTGAAGTTGCATAGATAACTCTTGCATCTCTGGTGTGCTAATTGATATGGTGCTTTGGATATCGGGGCCGCACCAGGAACTAAGTCAATCCGGAACTCAACCTACCTCTTGGGGGCACTCTAGGAAAATCCTCAGGAAATACATCAGGAAAATCTCGAACAATGGGCACATTACTCATAGTCACCATGCCCCCAACTCGAGTATCTGCCACATAGTCCAAAAATCCAAAACAACCCTGAATAATCAGTTCTCCCCTACTTGGGGTTGAACTCTCGCTAACTGGTGCTCATAATCAATCATGGCTACATAGGACCTAACCAATCCATTCCTAAAATAACCTTCGACACTCGCAATGGAATCTAAACCAAATCAATCAAAAATCTCTCATTGAGTAGATTTAGAATGCATCCTTGATGAACCCTCGAAACACTCATTGAGCGGTCATCAACAATCTCTACCTCCAAAGGGTAATCCAAAATCTCAGGAGCATCACTAAACTTCTTTCTAAGTGCAAGAGATACAAGGATTAGATAGCACCAAATCGAACAGAACATGAGCAACATACCATTGACTAAGAAAGTCCCTATACATGATCAGATAAAACAAAAGCATAACAAAGAAAATAATAATAAATAAGATAAGGAGACATACCCGCAACCACATCAGGAACTGCCCTCGCCTCCTTGGTCGTCAACTGAAATTCCATACTCTTCAGTACAGGTGCCTATGCCTTGCCCTGGCGGCCATCGGTAACCCTCATGGTGGCTGGTGTAGGCGCCGCCACTGCCCCTCCTGATAATCTCGGACAATCCGCCTTTTTATGGCCTGTCTGGTTGTAGTGGAAACAAAAAAGTGCACTCCGGGGGAAATCCCCACTTATATGACCAGTCTGTCCACATCTGTAACCACCCGAACCTATTGCTCGACATGCCCCACTATGCGGCCTGCCGCAGCGACTCCAAACCTGCTGGCCGCTAGTGTGCGAATAAAAAGTCTTGGGCTTCTTAGCCTGGCCCAATGTTGTCTATACCTACTCTCGATTACGCTTCGTTCGAAGCTCCAACTCGATCTCCTGCTCACGGGCCATCTCAATCATATCATTCAGGAACTGTACCCTAAAAAAGCTCACAGACTCTCTTATGGCATCCCTCAACATGTCATGATATCTCGACTTCTTCAACTCCTCATCTACAACATACTCTGAAACCAACAAAGCCCTCTCATAGAACTTGGCGGTGATCTCCACCAAAGTCTCAGTAGTCTGGCAAAGGTCCTGAAACTCTCTCGCCAGCTGCTTCACCTTGATCGCTGATGCAAACTTCACCTGGAATCTTGTAACAAACTCCTCCCAAGTCATGGACATCACTGCCGTAGATCCCAACGCTCGACCGATCTCATCCCACCTGTCACGTGCTTGGTATCTCAGAAGGCATGACGTAAACCCTAACTTTGTCCCCCCAGGGAAAAAACTCGTCCGCTGAGCATTCTCCATGCCAACGATCCAACGCCAGCTAAAGATGTTGTCCTTAGCCCCAAAGAACTCTGGAACTCCACAGGCCTTGAACTCCCGAAACGAGGGAGTCCATGCTCCTATCTGCCCCACAGTGATCTCTTCCCGAAGGTCCCCGATTCACTCATCCATAAGCTCCATAACCCCCTCCTTTATAGTACCAAAAACCACAATGGTAGCCTCCATGATATCGTGGGTAATCTCTGATACGATAAAATCACGTAATCACTCATCCCACAGTTCGACACTGGAGGCAGAACTGGATCCATAAGCTCATCCTCGAGTCGTCACCATACTCAACTATCAGCATAAACTCGACGGAACCTCCATTCTACAGACCTCCTTAGAATCTCCAAGACCGTCCTTGCCTTGAGTACCGATACTATGCTTTCGGTAGTACAGGGCCAATACTTCCTTCCACACTTATTTGTACTTTCCTTAAGAACCATCCTAAAACCTCTAAGTCACCACACTAAATCCATACATCAATCTCATGCTAAATAACATACAAATCCTACTATGGCATCTCTTAAGCTCCTATGAATTCTCAATTCGACCGCCTCTGCAATACCAAGAATCCTCAGCCAACATGGTTGGTTTCCTTATGCATGCAAGTTCTATACAAATGGGATCACATAAGCTGTCAAATAATGATTCTAACCTAAGTCCACAACCAAAATAGCAACAGGAAATGAGGCAAAATTGATAATTTTAGGGATATATAATCCTAATTATATACAACTTTTAAAGAATACACTTAGTAATTAACTAAGCCAATACCAATCCCAGGTAACACATAGCATCCAATTCTACTAGGCTATAAGGCATCACACAAATCAAGAAATTCTATCATATACGATTCCTGAAGTTATCCTTAGCCCTACTCTAGCATGCAATTCACATATCAGACATACTAATCATAACACATGGATATGGGTATTTTGGGAATCACTTACTTGAGGTCGGCTGATTGCACACATCACACCCCTTTCTATATTGTAAAACTCTTTTAGAAATTCATTTTTCTTTTGAAAAGATTATCATTTCCTCATTTTGAGTTCTAACACACCCGAAAATGTACCCGAATCCCTAAAACCAAGGCTATGATACAAACTTGAAACATCCCCAGAACAATGATAATATTTTTCATATTTAAAATCATTAGTTCCATCCATCATAAGTCTCGGAAAAAACCATGATACAAATTATCCAAAACATCAAAACAACAATAATCAAAAGTGCGGAAACATGAGGGGGAAGATGTGCCATCATGTCGGACGCTTCCATTTCGTACCGGAAGTACCTGAAACTTAAAAGTTACTATAAGCACAAAGCTTAGTGAGCTTCCCCAAAATATCACATGAAACATATACATGAACAAATATAACAACACTTGGCTATTTCGGGTTCGATTCAATCCCCAAGTTCGTATTAACCACCGGGTTCGTATCAACCCTAAGCTCATAATGTCTCCGATCCCAGATTGGCTGCATTCATATAACATACAATCATATAAGTAATAGTCGAATAAACACATACATCCTACATATACAACTTAGTGCGTCGGGATTGGAGCCTCCGACCCACCAGTGTGGTGAAAAGACTCACCTCATACAAAATACTCAACTGTTATCGCTCTCGCTGACAAAATACCACTGCTATACACCACCTATTTAGTCAAAACAGATAAACCTTTAGTTCTTCCTCCAAACTATGTGCTTGACCGAGAGTCAACTAAAGTCAAAATCAAGGGTCAAAGTCAACGGTCAATGTTGACTTTAGTCAACCTCCACGTCGTGGCCACCTATAGCCACGTCGTGGCCCTCTAGTAAACAGTCTGTCGTGATTTCCCCCATCGCCACGCCGTGGCGATCTAATGCCACACTGTGGGAACTTGTTTTTCAGTAGCTTAATGGGTTAAACTGCTTTTTTCGATCCTAAGAGCTCCAAAGCTTATATTTGGTATGAAACCAGGTCTAGAAGGATAAATTTTCCAACTTTATATGTTATGACCACCCAAAAGTTCAAAATATCAAACCCTAGGTTCCAAATGGCTAAATAAGGCACAAGATCCATACTCGATTCAAGGAATATTTTGTGACTAGGTCGTAGAGGGCTTGAGATAGAACCTCCTCCCGTATAACATTTCGTTGTTAAGCAGGTTTTAGGAATATTTTGTGACTAGGTTGTAGAGGACCCGAGATAATTCTTAAGGAATGTAACATCCATAAAATTCATGAAAATTTAAAAAAATTTCAAATATCAAAAACCCATTATTTATTACAAATTGTTTTCAAAATAGTTTCATATCAGAGTATCCCAGAAATCAAAATCATAAAATGCGAGGAAGTACACGATCAAGCCTTCGCCTTCCCGCGATCATCCGAAGTACCTGAAAAAATCCAAATATGTAAGCCCGAAGCTTAGTGAGTTCCCCCAAAATACCAACGCCATACAAACCATAACCATATCATAACAAACAACATACATATAGAGTCTACAGTACGACTGGACCGCCCTCACCGGGCCTTTAGTATATTTGGCCCACTCTCAGAACGTTCAGCATGTCTGGTCAGCCTTACCGGGCCTTCAGCCTATTTGGACCGTTCTCCGGGCCTTCGGCCTGAATGATATGCCCTATTGGGCCTACAGCCTATCTGGACCGCCCTCGGTATGTTGGCCTTCAACACAAAGCAGGTATGCCTCAACCCAACCCCAAACATACAACCAACGCACAAACACACACACACATACATATATATATATATATATATATATATATATATATATATATATATCAAGCACTAGCTAGCATGTACAAACAGTCAAACCGATCTAACAGATCACTAATCATAGGATCATCCTATATACCAGGATACCGACCTAGCAGACCACTAAGCACATCATCATACAATAACCAGGATAACAATCCAAAAAGAAGGGTCGGCATTGGTACCTTCGACCCTGTTGATATAGTGAGAAGAAGTCATCTCACAAGTAATGCTGACTCAAGAAGATCAAACTCCAACTCTCGGCTCCAAACTCAACTGCCTGTAACCACCATGTGACTGATTCTATTAGAATCCCAAATTACCAAAATACCCTTAGAAGTCAAACTTGGTCAACCCTCGGTCAAAGTCAAATTTAACGGTCAAGGTCAACAGTCCATGTTGACCCAACTTGTCGAGTGCAACTTACTGACTCGTCGAGTTCCTTCAGAACTCAGAAACCGTGAAAACTCGAGTCAACTCACCGAGTTACCCAACAACTCGTCGAGTCCATGCAGTGTCTAGATGATCGGGAAAACCCTAACCAACTCGCTGAGTCATCTCACCCACTAGCCGAGTTTACTTAGAATCCATAAGGTGAGTAAACCTTTACCAACTCGTCGAGTTGGCTATGCAGCTCGTCGATTTCCTTCAGCCCTTTTCTCATTCAGACGTTTTTAAGCGAAACCAAGGCTCCAAACTGTAGATCTAGACTCCTAGAGTGTAGTTACCACGTAAATTTGCTAAATTTACGTGCATGCAAGGCCACAAGAAGTTAAAACACTCAAAACTAGCCTTAGGAAGAGGTTTAGGGCGTTTAGAAGGGCCAAAGCCCGATATAGTCAATAACTTTATGTCCATGAGGGCCTAGAGGAGTCCAAATTTGAACTCCTCACTTAAAAACATGCTCAATACCAGAAATGCCTCAAGAATAAGTTAGAAATGACCCTAAACTCTTGAATGAAGAGATCTAACAAGAGAATGATCAAGGTAATGTCTTTTTACCTTCAAATGAATGCCAAAACGAAGTAGATGCTGGATCTACAAGCTCCTTCTTGTTCCAAGCTTCTCAATCTTCAAGTCTCTTCAAGGAATGCACCAAACACACACTCTTTAGCCTCACACAAACATAAAATAGGAGGTTAGATCGATCAGGGTTTGTTTCTGGACGTGAAGGTGGTAAGGGAGGCTGGAGGGAGGAATTAAGGTCCTTAAATAGGTTGCAAACCCTAAAAATTAGGGTTTTTCATAATAAGCTCCAACTCGTCTAGTAGGTTCTCCGGAATACACGGTCCGTTTTGGTTTCTACACGACGAGTTGGGGCCTCCGACTCGTCGAGTAGACTTTCTAAAGTGCACAAATCCCTAAATTTCATTCTTGGAAATCAGGATGTTACAAGGAAAGTATGGATAGGTCTGGAAGGTATTATTGGGCCCGTACTACTGAAAGCACATGATCCATACTCGATTCAAGGAAGATTTCGGGGAATCTAAGGGTTGGTCAGGGAAGATAGCATGGTTGGATACCATGGTTCGAGGCAGTGGTTCCGTATTTGTCGGTCTTTTGGCGTAGGCTACCTAGGCGAGGATGGGTTTTGTGTTTGTTCGGGACCGTGTGGCGATATTGATGTGGGTTAAGTAGTTAAGACCCGAATGAGTATGTTGGTTGGAGGTCTCGAAGGTTTGGATAGAGGTCATGCCTTAGGCCTCGAGGCATAGGGAGGAAGTGCTTGATATGATCGGTTTGGAATTGCTTCTGGGATTTAAGTGGAAGATTGTCGAATTAGATTGTCGTTATTGGTGGCAAGGATCTTGCCCTTTAGTTTTTCCGAGTTAGAAGGAATGGGCAGGTTTGTGGCCTCATGAGTTAGGTTGGATTCTCAGCTTGAGGTTTGTTGGTCACGGTGGTTGGCAATAGCATGTCAGAGCTGGTGTGCACAAGTGGTTTGATGTGGAATGAGTACCTTAGCGATGTGAGCAAGGGCCATATCCTTAGGAGATGGGAAAGCCAGGTACCGGATTGCCGTGTGGGTTGCATGCAGTGGGTGTATGTTTGGATCGTAAATCGGTAGTTGCCTATGCTTTGCATGTGGTTATTATGGGAAAATCTGACGTTTTCGGTTGTAATTCAGGTTTCTCATGGGATTTGTTTGATCTGTATCCAGAGGACCGTTCTATGGATGATATTCATTTCATGGTCAACTATGATTATACCTGGATGGGCTGCTTGGGTTATGTTTTGGTTTCACCACTAGTGGGCGATGTTTCGAGTTCTAGGTGGGGGAGAATGGGATTATCAGGCTAAACTTCAGTCATTGAGGGTTCCATCAGTTTGATGTTTGGTTTGCTGCTTTCAGATTTGTTGGGTGGATGTTGCTCGGTTAACCCTTTTCAGAAGTAGGTATGTTCTGCTCTACATGGGTTGTGGTTTCTCTGGTTTGGGTGTCAAGGTATTCAAGACCATTGCTCGTTGAGTTCGTTATTCAACGGTAATTCTCCAAAGGATTTAAGTGTTGCCAGTTCAAGGTCAAGGGATGTGTCAGCTACCCTCTTGTTTAGTATATTCTATGTTCTTTCGATCTTCGGGTGTGTTTACCCTCAATGGTAAAGTGGGAGCATGGTTCATAGAAGACTCAGGTTTTGGTAGCCTTCAGGATCATCTTGGGGTGTTCTCGAGCTAGTGGTGTAGTGATGGAATGTAACGCCCGCGTTTCCAGGATAGGCATTATTCTTGATGTAATAGTCTAGGTTAACCTTTGTAATTTTTTTGAAGTATTAATGATGAAATATTTGAGTATTATGTGTTTTATGCTTAGTTGTGTGGCTTAATTGAATTAAGAATAAAATAAGCGTCAAAATTAAAGTGTGATATAAGCCCGATATCTTTTCATAAAGTTGTAGTGGTCGAAACAAGGATTTCGGAGATATAAGGAATGCCGAAATCCGAGTTATAACGAAGAAGTTATGACCTGTCGAAGTTTCGCGACAGAACCGGCACGACGCCGAATGATGTGAAATATGAATTTAAGATAGAGCGATATCTAGCCTTAGTGATCTAAACGAAAGTCGTAGGGTTCATTAAACCGAGAGCGTGCATAAAAAGAACGCCCAACTCTAACTTCGTATGAGGAAGTTATGATTTTCCGAAGTTTCGACTTAGCGGTATGCAGCCTGAATACTCAAATATGAGATCGAGTGATTCTTAACCGAAACAATCTAAACGAGAGTCGAAGATCTCTTCTATAGTAGTCCAACGATAAAAAGACAAATGAAAATGAAGTTCAGATGAAGGAGTTATGAATTTCGAACGGAATTTTCCTGTCCCGGCCTACTGAAAATAATATATAAGTAATATATTTATAATATATTAAAAATAAATTCAAAATTAGCCAACGGAGTCTAAACGAGAGTTGTAGAGCATAATCCCACCTTCGCGTCGATATAAAGAACGTCGAAAACGGAGTTCGTATGCGAAAGTTATAAATTTCTGAAGTTCGGGGCGCGAACCCCAAAGCTGTGTCAGAGACCACGATGTGGCAAGCAGTGCCACGACGTGGCAGGTCTTCTGACACCTCCGGGAGTCCCCCAGACGCAACTTGTGATAACGCATGCAGTGACGATCAAGCCCACGACGTGGAAAAAAGTGCCACGACATGGCAAGGGCAGATTTTGCCCTATAAATAGATTTGAAGGGCCAGCCGTTTAGGATTGCTATTTTCTCTCCTCTCTCTCCTGTTTTACCTCGATTTACGTGCAAGAAATATCCTAAAGACTCGGTATCATCCCGAGACCCAAAGCGAGTCCCGAAGCCCTAAGATCCCGAGAAGAAAAGAGTTTTTGAGCCGAAGCTCTGCCCGCGAGGAGTTCGGTTTTTGTGAAGATCTTCTAGATCTACCGAAGAATACTACTTCTACAAGTCGTAGTGTTGTCTGATCATCTTCTAATCAAGTGAGTGTGTAGTTACTTTCTTCTAACGCATAATTATGAAGTATTTTATACGAAATACGTGTTATGTGTATATTTTGTTGTTATATGTATGAATGTATATTCACATTCTTCTATCTCATAGATATGATTTATTCTCTATGAAATACGTGTTATGTGTATGTGTCTCATCTGCTATTTGGAATATGTATTGAATGAGAATGCTATACAGGTTTTAAACTATGTATAAAAATATGTATTTTTATCTACTAATATGTCGGGTAGAACATGGGTAGATAGTTGTGTGATAAACAGATGAGAGGCCTCAATGTTTTTGATTTAGTCATCTAGCAGAGTTTAGATGACGACCACAGACTTTTCTAGACAGTCCTGTGGAACGCTAGCAGGCTCGCCACCTGTAGGTGTTAATGAACTTGGGTGTTCATTCGATGTACTCCATCCCCCTCATGGTTGCCTTATTTGACTTATATTGTTGAGGAACCCCTGAAGCATGTGTTGTCGCCCCGAAGAAATATTCTTAGACTAGGTCCCTTATGTTAGTTGTCTTAGGGACGTAAAGTGAGAATAACGAGAATGGGTAATTGGGTTATTGTTGGTTGGTGGAATTAAATATAATTATTTATTGTGGGTTGAAAACCCTATATGCTCACCAGGCTCCCAAGCCTGACCTACTCAGTTTTATTTGTATTACAGGAAGTGGCGCAAGGGCATAAGATGGATGAATCATCAAGTTGTTTTGTTTACAAGTCTGTATATGTATATATTTGTTGAACGACTTGTAATGTTATCATTTGTGCTTTATGGTCTGTATCGGAACATGACATTCCGAGTTTTGATTATATAATGAAAATACATTTCTTGATGAAATGCTTTGGTAAATATTATTTTATCATACTTTGTTTTTGGGAACAAATTCCGCAACTCTTTCAAATCAAAAGCATTTACTCTGAAATTATTTTAAAAGCATAAATGAAAATCGGTCTTTTCTGGCCGAGATTTTGGGCATGTCACATGGAATCCGTTCAGTCCAGTAGGGGGGTCTTGTTTTGATCGATCGTGAATATGTTTTTCTATTTTGATTAAGGTGGCATTTCGATTATCTCTGGTGTTTCTTTTCTCTTCGGATGAGATTTTGGGTGTCTAAAGTATGTATTTGGGGATGTTCCGTGTGAATTTGGGCAAGATGGCAATATGGCTCTTGGTTCGAGTTATGTGCATGGTTCTCTTGGGTTTCAGCTTCCGATTTGGATCAAGAGTGCAACTGTTATCCTATCCGCGGATCGTGTGCGACTTTGTTTTCATAAGGTTTTGCATGGTAGTTGTTTTGTGGTGCTTAGTTGGCATTGTAAGGGAGTTTTTTAGGACCCTTCAAGGTAATGGAATGAAGTGGGTATCTTTCAGGCCTGGAGTGTTGGTCCAATGATGCGTGGATGACAGTGTTGGTAGGTTATCGGGAGCATTCCAGTCATGGGCTGAGGACCAGGGATGGCATACCAGACTCATGTTGTGGGCTCAGAGGCAATCCAGACCTAAGTTGAGGACCTTATAGGGGTATTCCAGTCATAGGTTGTGGGCCTAGTGATCATGATGGTTCATTTTTCTTCTTATAGTGCTTCTGGTGTGGACGCGTTGACGGGCGGTCGGGCAAATCGTAAATCTGTTGGTTGGATAAGGGAAACAATAATGATTGAGGGAAGTATCAGTCAGGTATCAGGAAGTCTCAGCAGGTTGTATGTAATAATTCCATTTGTTCGCTAGCGTTTGTTAGATTTGTGATTCTCAAGTTGGAAATTCCTTATGCAGTCGTACGTCATAAAGTTATTGGTGATTGTATCAATTGGGTACCCATGTGGGGGCACACCAGACTCGGTAAGGGTTGGATGTATTGCAAAAGTTCATGTTTTGATCGTCGTTGCTCGTCAAAGCAGTGGTCGTAATGGCATATCAAAGAGTCAAGGGTGTTAAGATTTTGGGTTCATCATATGCTTCGGTTTTGGGATAAGTTCGCAGTAGGTGTGTTTCAAGGATCATTCTTCATGGTTCTAGTAATGCCCCAGTTAGGGATTGGGGGTAGATTCAAATGGATGTTCGTCAGTTTTAGGGAAGATTCTGTGAGGAGGTATCATGGGTATCCATTTTCGAGCAGGCTTTTGGTGGATACTTGTTGGGAATCGCGAGTAGGACCGTGCAAGGTCTGTATCCAGAGTGGAGGCTATTAAGAAATTTTTATATTAAAGGCATCATTTGGACGATTCAGAGTCTAGTTTATGTGTCTGCTCTCTAAGGTGGCTTCATCTTGTGAATGAAGGGCAATTAATGAGGTTTTGGGCTCTTAGTAACAGTGTATCGGCCCGACGGTCGAGTAAGTCTGTATTTTATATCTCTTGTGTGTTTATAGAATTGTTATCATCAAAGGTTGGATAGATTGTTCAATGGATAAGTGGCATGGTTTTAGCAATCAGATCAGTTTGGGAGGTCTGTCAGGGACTCATACCAATTCGATACCCAAGTTCAGATATATAAGGTTGTGTCTTTGCATGGGATCATGGGTTGTTCTTCTTCAGGTTGGCAGTTTCTGTTTGGGTTTGATTGTTTTGGGAAGGTAGTTTATGTGCAGAATTTTTGGTTGTGTTCCTTAAGCGATTGTTTGGGTTATGAGTGATAGTAAAGAGCGTTTTTAGTACGAAATCTAATTTAAGTGGGGGAGAGTTGTAACATCCGAAATCCTGAAAAGAAATTGTTGAGAAAAACCCTATTTCTAGGTCAAATTGACGAGTTGGAGGGACCAACTCGTCTTGTTGAAAATGGATGGATCGCGAGGGTTTAATGAACCAACTCGACGAGTTGGGGAGCCTCAACTTGACGTGTTGGCAGCTGGGAAGGAAACCCTAACTTTTAGGGTCTTGCACCCTATTTAAAGTCCTTAAGTCCTTTTTCTAGCCTCCTTATCATCCTCCATTTTTGTTCAAACCCTAAAACGAGTTGTATCCTCCATTGTCAAGCTTTTGGAGCCTTGGAAGGAAGTTTGGTGTTCATTTTGTGCATTGTGAAGGAATTAGAAGATCTTGAAGTTTCTAGCTTGGAGAAGGAAGTCTTGGATCCAGAATAACTCCATTTCTTGCAGTCACTTTAAGGTGTCAAGTTCATACCTTGACTTATGGATGATTAGATCTCCTTATTTTGGGTTTTGTTGTGTTTTGGCCTCTTTTTGGGGATGGTGATGGAGTAAAGTCATTTTAGGGGTGGTTCCTTCTCATCTGAGTTGGTTTGGGTACCCTTGAGCTTAAAGGTGCAAACTTTATGAGGTTTCTGGAGTCATGCATGCATTAAGTCAATTATTAAGTCCATTCCAAGCTTAAGAGCTTCATTTAGATATGCATGAACGTAAAGTTGGCAACATTACATGGTTTTCTAGCTCAAGGAAGTCAGATCTATGTTTTGGAGTCATTTCCTCATGGATTAAGTGCTTAATGTGTTAAGAGGTGGGTTTCTGGCGAACTCGGCGAGTTTCTTGGATAAAATCGGCGAGTTGGCTCGGTTTTCCCCGAAATTTTCAGATTGATAGAGGAACTCGGCGAGTTGGTGGGTCAACTTGGCGAATTGACTTGGTTTTTCCCGATCTGTGCAGATTAATGGAGAAACTCGACGAGTTGAAGGACAACTCAGTAAGTTGGGTCAACTTAGATCGTTGACTTTGACTTTCGATTTATGTCTTTGACCAAGTTTGTCCCAATGGGTGCTTGAAGTAATATGAATTGTAATAAGGAAAATTATGGTCTTAGGATAAGACCCAAATTGGGTTATGCCCAATTTGGAAAATTGGGCCATTAGTGGGACTTTGTGTATCGTTTGGTTTTGGGCCTTAGTTTTTGCTCATGATTGGGTCAGGGGTAAAATGGACATTTTACCCCAAGTAAGGATTATAGGCTATAGCATGGAACCCAATTGCTAATTGGGTGTGTTGTTGGTATTGATAGCTCGAGAATCCGGCAAGGTAGCAGCTAAGGATTTTCTTTTGGGGAGATTTTGCATTCGAGGTGAGTTTTCCTCATTGTACTTTCGGGTCGAAGGCACCATGGTTGGCCCGTCGGTTGATAGCATGATATTGTTGATATGTCGAGTATGGAATAGATACGCATGCTAGTTTGGTTATGTTGGTCTGATATGTTAGTATGGTAGATCTGTAGTACTATCTGTGATACTGTCTGTTTACTTGTATATGATATTATATGTTATATGTTGACATATTGTGTGGGTTGGGTTGAGGTTGTATTGCTTTGTGTTGTAGCCAAAAAAAACCTGGAGTATGCCAGATATGACCCAGAACGGGTACCCTCCCCATAAACCGTAAGAACTCCCCCACTAGGGTCTTGTATGATCACCAGCTGCCGCTTGCTGTCGATAACCGCACCAAACCTGCTCAACCAGTCCATGCCCACAATGACGTAGACATCTCCCATCGCAATCGGGACCAAGTCAATCGGAAACTCAACGCTGAAGATCTCGATTACACATCCTCGGATCACATCAGTGGCATACACCGCTCTCTCGTCAGTTATGGAAACTCGCAAAGGTCGACTCAACGCCTCTCGACCGATACTAATATGCTGACTAAAGGCTAACGACACAAAAGACCAACTCGCACCCGAGTCAAATAACACCAAAGCAGGTACAGAACTCACAAGAAATGTACCTACGCATATCATAATATAAGCATAACAACACGAATTCAAAATAAATAAATGAAAGAATACATACCAGCCACAACATCTGGCGCTGCGCGGACCTCCTCCGCTGTCAACTGGAAGGCTCTCCCGCGAGCCTTTGGTGCCTCGGCCTTCACTGGCCGACTCTCTGCAGCTCGAATGGTAGCAGGGGCAGATCCTTGCGATGCCCCCTGGGATGACCCCTACAACTGCGGACACTTGGCCTTCTGGTGTCCGGTCTTGTTGCAGTGTAAATAGACTGCAAACCCCTTGGGGCAATCCTTGGCCATGTGCCCCTCCTTGCCACACTTGTAGCAAGACCCTACTCTGCAAATTCCCTCACGACCCTTTCCGCACTTGCCACAAGTGCAGCCCTTCTGGTTCCCTGATCTCAAATTGGCGAGCTTGGCCCGTTTGGCTGTCGGTTGGGACTGAGCCGGTCGCCGATCCCTCCCCTAAGACTCCGCCTTCTCTCTAACCCGAGTCTCCAACTCTATCTCCCTCTTCCGAGCATTTTCTTGGAGATCGGCAAATTTCTGGTATGACGAGTTCGCCATGAACTCTTGTATGTCCCTCCTCAGAATACTCAGATACCGACTCATATGTGCCTACTCGGTAGACACATGCTCAGGGCAGAACATCGTTCTCTCATGAAACATCCTGGTGATCACAGACACAGACTCAATACCCTGCTTGAGGGTCAGAAACTCCTGGGCCAATCGCTCCCTCTCCACCGAGGGAACGTACTCATCACGGAACATGGCGGTGAACCTCTCCTAGGTCACCGCAGCAAGATAAGCAGGCGAATAGTGCGCTGTAACAAACATCCACCAGTCCTTCGCTCCCAAGCGAAGTTGGTTCAGCGCGAACTGAACCCTCAGATGCTCCGGACATGAACACGTATAGAAGCATCCCTCAATATCAGAAACCCATCTCATCGCAACAATCAGATCCTGCATCCCATCAAACTCTGGTGGCTTCGTGTTGCTGAACTCTCGGAACAGCAACGCATCATCACCCTGAGGTCTGGCAGCAGAAACAGCTGCGGTAGCTGCAGCGGCTGCAGTCTCAATAACTGCTGCATATCTCTCATCAAAAGTCTCAATCAGCGTGGTCTTAATAGACCCGAACATCTTTGGAATCTCTGCGCGAATGGCAGCGGCCACCTCTTCATGAATCAACCTATGGATCTCCTCGTCACTGACACCACTGCTCTCAGGTGTGTGGCGTGTCCCAACCATAATGTCTATCTAAAATACAACACAAAATATCAGAGACTCGCTCGAGCATATACACACTCGATATCCCATTCCTACTCGACCCCTGGTACCCTAAGGATTCTTACTTGGGTTGCGCACTGATCCGGTGTCTTCAGTAGTACGGGCCCAATACTACCGTCCACACCGCATCAGTATTCACCCCAAGTCCTCCTCCTTGGATCCCAAATCCCAAGTACTCTACTCTCACTATGCATAGTCTACTCTTTAGCAGATCCCTCATAGCTCCTCGCAGCTATCTACTCACTCTCAAGCATCTCTTAGCAGCAAAACCCCTAGGCTAAGGCATCACAAATAAGACCACTCTAGTCCTAATAAGAATACCTAGCCTACTCTAGCATGCATAACATATTATTTCATATATCATAACACATAATATAAGGGTATTTTAAGAAAATCAACGTTCGGGCGCCGGATGATCATACACACTACTCTGCTCTGCTCTTTTCAAAACTTTTACTCTTTGAGAAAAATTTTGTGATTTTTATTTGAAAATCTCTTAAATCTTTAGTTTGAGTTCAGATATGCCCGAAGGTGCACCCGAATCCCTTAAACCAAGGCTCTGATACCAACTTGTAACACCGTAAATTTCAAAACAATTTTTCACATTTTTAAAACATATTTCCGTTTATCAATATTATAAAATCTCATCGTTTCACAAATCAATCCATAAAATATAGCCCAAGATCATAATGTATAAAAAAAACTCATCATGTGTGTACTGATCATGCTGGCGCCTTCCCGTGATCCTCGCTGGTACCTGAAACACATAACACCAAACACTATAAGCATAAATGCTCAGTGAGTTCCCCAAAATACCACATACAATATATATATTAGCCACTCGAGGCTATAACTCTGTATGACCCTCTGGTCAAAATGTCTCAGTGGGACCCTCTAGTCCCATAACTCTATGGACCCTTTGGTCCTAACTCTGTGGACCATTCGGCCCTAACTCTGTAAACTCTGAATCACATATAACACATAATCACATAGATAACATGTAGTATACAATATACTCTGTCATATAACTCTAATTACCACTCTAGGTAAAGTATAGTGAGAAGACTCACATCGGGTAACGTGGTAAACCTCAAACTCTGAAATACTACACTAGCCTTTGCCTAATCACATAAATAATTACTCTAATTAATACAACTTCTACATGCTAGGCCAAACCCTCTCTATAAGTTCTATAAGAAGGGTAAAAGACCATTCTACCCCTCTAATGGCACATAAGTCCAAACACTAACTAAACCCTAAAAGTCAACCAAAGTCAACGATCAAACTTTGACCCGACTCGTCGAGTGCACTAGCATGGCTCAGCGAGTACATGCGTGTCCCCTTCGCCCCTGGTCCTCACTCGACTCGTTGATTCAACCCTTCACTCAACGGGTCATCACATGTCGCGAATCACGGGGCAACCCGACTCGACTCGTCGAGTCCCTTATGGGCTCGGCGAGATCCTCCCATGACAACACTCATCTAACCTCTAGAGGTCAGATCTGCTTCTCTAATCTATAGATTTGACTTCCCCACGACCAATAACCATGTAAAGGTCGAATCTTGACCTACATGCAACGTGTACAAGGCTTATTTTGGTGAAATTCTTTCTAACATGGCAACCTAGTCTCCTTTCCTCCATAAACCATCATAAAGTAGAATGGGGAAAGCTCTCTGGACCTTTATGGATCCATATCTAAAGTCTAACATAGCAAGGGACCATAAACTCCACTTATCAAACCCAAAAAGGGCTATAGAAAACCCTAGATCATGGATCTTAACCCAAAACAGAAAGGGAGTTCGATTTGATACCTCAAACGTGTAGATCTGGACTTAAAAACCCTGGATCCACAACTCCCTTGACCTCTTCTTACTGGAAATGACTTCTCCTTTGCTTAACCAAACCAAAATCGATCAATATGGCCTTAACTCACTCTCAACTCCACTACAAGAAATGAGACCTATAGGGACGACAATTGTCGTCTATGTAGGTACTAAAGTCGTCCCTATAGATGGTGGTGACGAAAAGTCGTCCCCATGGTGTTCGTCCTCATAGCCCCGTCGTAATAGATGTTTTTTATCGTCGCTATAAATATCGTCGCAATAGCTTACCAATAGAGACGGCATATCATCTCTAAAGGGTTCATCGCTATATGTTTCCAATTACCATAGATAAAACTACAGAGATGACTTGTCGTCTTCGTAGAAACAACTATAGAGACAACATGTCGTCTCTATAGATAAAACTATACACAACATATCCCAACCTATAGAAACAACAAATCATGGTAGTAATTCACCTATAGAGACGATTTGGTGTTCCTATACATTCACCTATTAGGACGACATGTCGTCTCTATAGGTATGCCCCCAGATTTACACCCTACTCTTTTTTCTGTTTATTTTTCCAGTTTTCACAGTACCAAAATAGCTAAAGCAATATATTTCCAAAATAGTTATAACAATAAATATAATTGCAACAAATTGTGCTAAATGATTTTATTACACATTTTAAAACTGTACAAATTGATTGAAGATTCCCAAACATTACATGTTTTAAAATTGTACTAATTCAGATTTACCAAACTTTGCATCGAATTCTTCACTTGTCAGCACTACAAATTTCAGAGCAGCTTCCTGACATTTGGAAATATTGCAGCAATTATCGAAAAATTGTTTTGCTAATAATTGAAAAGAAAGAAACATCACCTTCACTTTACATCCCTCATTATGGGCCAGTCTTGGCAACTGCTGCAGCATTATCATAACAACTTGACTGTTAAATTTGTTAAAAAATGACCATTTTGTCCTTTTCTATTTGATCTTTTCATCTATTTTTTCATACCCTTCAAATCTAACAACACAACTACAAAAATTTTAATTATGACATGTTTGTCCTTTTCTCTTTCATGTTTATTTCTTTTTTCTGAACTATTCATTTTCCAAAATGACCATTTTGCCCTTGTTTTCTTTCATACTCAAATTCAAAAGCCAAAGTGTTAAATTTGTAAAATGACCATTTTGCACGCTTATGGCTAATAGCAACCCGATTGTTAATCGTCTAAAAACAGAAAATTGTGTTCATATTTAGATGATGACTCACCAATATCTGTAACAGGGTTTGTAGGGAAGATTTGTTGAACTTTGTGACCTTTTAAAAGGTTTTAATCCTTGTTGCACAAGTGAGTTTAAAATGTTATTTTTTAACACAAATTAGCACCTGAACACACACATAAAGTTGTTATGATGAAAAATGGACAAAAAACAAAGTACAATTCCATTAACATCATAAGTAGAAGTCGAATAATATGAGCCCAAACTATAAACTATACAAAGAAAGTAGAAAGAAAGTTATAATAAGTTAATAACAATAGATACATAGATGCAAGTGTCAATTTTAAATACCATTAACATCATGCTACTTGATGCGACCTTGGCTTGGCTCAATCAATGTTGTTCACTTGGATTCTCGGTTGGCTCTGCAAGATCACAAAGAAAGAAGGCCGTCAGCCGCTTTTCGGGAGGAGTTCCCAAAAGAACGCTCTGACGGTCAAGTTAGAGAGTGTTTAGGATTTTTGGGTGTGCGCTCTTCAAGAGTCCAGAGAGCTTACCTTGTAGGTCTGAGAGTGTATCCTTTTATACCTAGCTCCCTTGCCTGATCCGTACCAAACAAGATCGCTTTTTGGGGAGACAGGATCAGGGGCGCTGATTAGAGAGTCATGCGCCTTCAACCGTTAGAGAGCTCTTATTGGCTCTGACGGTAATGGTCTGATCCTGTTGCTTGTCTCCTGACCGTATCTTTTGTCTTGGAGCTAGGAGCGTCTCTTGGCGGGCGCGAGCCTTTCGCCTGTGCGTACAACTCCCGCGGGCGCCATCGGGCGCTAAGCCAGTTGGGCTGGGCCCGGTTGGCGTGCGCAAGCCTTTCGTCTGTGCCTTCCACTCCCGGGGGTTCCAATGGACGCTAAGCCCGCTGGGCTGGGCCCGGTCGACGTGTCCGGCTCGTGCTTCTGCCGTGCTGCCCAAGGCACATCATCAAGTCCCCCAGTTCTGTAGCCGTAGCGTTACAGCGCTAGTTACGGCGTTTTGGACTTAGTTAGCTTATGCGTGTTGGTTTTTCTTTACCCGTCGTTCCGTCTGTAATGGCGACGTGACTGCGCATCATGTCTGGCAGTTACGTCACTGTGTCAGGTGTTTAAATATCCCACCTCTTCCTTTTCTTTATAAGGGTCTTTAAAGGGCTTCTCCTTATCTTTTCCTTCTTCCTTCTTCGTCTTCCTCTTTTCTGATTTGTCTTCTTCTTTCTCATGGCAAACCTTCCTAGAATCCTCCCTTCTGCCACCGAGTACCGTCAACTGGAGGTCACATATGGCTTATCTTCTTTAGAAGGTGTAGAGTTTCCTTCACCTGGTTCCAATATCTCATCCCCTCCCCCGGAAAGATTGGGGTTTACTTGAAAACCCTGTACGCTGGTATCTGTTTCCCGCTGACTGACTTTCAGGAGGAGGTCTTCCAAAAAGACGGTTGCAGTCTTCAGATGCTGACCCCTAATGCAGTCAACATAGTGGTTGCGTTTGAGATAATCTGCAGGGCCAACGGGTATCTTCCGGATTACTTTGTTTTCAATTTTTTCTTTCAATTCTGCATCATTGGGGACAAGTGCACTTTTTCAGTCCGGCGAGGGGGGCATGCCTTAGTTCTCGACGGACGGAACCCCAAGAATTGGCAGGACAAGTGGCTATGGGTGAACCAGGAGTTGGTCGGAAGTGGCCGGTATCGTGTGAATGCTTTTGCCGATACCATCCCCAAGCTCTTCCCTCACAACCAAGGTGTTGCTGATTATCTGAAGTGTGTGCAAGTCTCCCCTGAGGATTATTCTGAGGCTCTGCTTTCTGGTGTAGGGATGAGTCCCTCTTGGAGGCGTCACAGAAAAATGGCTATGTTCTTCTCTGTCGTCGACGGTGAGTGTTGCACCCTTATTTTCTTGTCTTCCCCTTGTTACTACTGTTATTGACATTCCTTGTTCTGATATCTCTAGGTGTTAAATCTTCCCTGTCCATGGATGAGGTGTTACGAAAGCGTTATCGGGGCAAGTTAGAGTATCGTGAGGTAGATCTATTTGATCGACTTCCTCCACCTCGCCGATTGGACCAGCTTGCCTTAACTGCTGCTCCTTCTGCCCCTCCTGCAGGTTCATCGGCGTCGGAGGGTGATCCTTTAAACGCCCGCCCAAGCTCTGCTGTCATGCCCTTGGGTGGTACTCGTTCTTCCTCCGTGGAGGGTAGCGAGGACAGTAAGGAAGGGATTATCGCGGATGCCCAGAGAATGCAGGTGAAAAGAAAATAAGTCTTGGCCATGGGTGAGCCGGTTACCGGTGCGCCAACCACTGCCCAAAGAGTTCATACCCGACACAGCTTCTCTCGCCTGCTGAGCTCTATGACTTCCACGTCGGTCGGTGTGGGCGTGATCCCTGATGACGAGACGCAACAGTCCGAAGGGGTCGACGAGGCGAATGAACAGCCTGTTGCTCCTACTTTCCCCTCTATTCCTGCTCCATGTGTTTCATTGGTTTGCCCGAGGCTCTCTCCGGTTAAAGGTTCTAGCGGCACTGGGCCGGTTTCCGTTCCTCTGGGCGGTGTTTCTGGAGATAGCTCTGCTGAGTCTCCTGTTTTTGTTCCTTCCCGGGATCTCCGCAACGATTCCCGACTCTCTGTTCGGAACAATGCTTCGGAATTTTCCCGCTATGCCTTTCCTCCGGCTGCCGTTAGCGATATGGAGGCTATGGGTAATGCTATGCTTGCTCATAACATGGCGCATGCTACCGCGCAGGCCATGTTTTACCTCGTCGCAGGTTCCCGTTGTGTTCATGCTCTTGGCGAGATGGAGGCTGCCCACGCTACCTGTGGGTCACGCGTGATGGGGCTGGAGCTTCGCCTTGGCGAGGACCTTCGTCTGTCTGAGCAGAAGTGTGAATTCCTATCCTTTGAGAAGACTGTCCTTTACGAAAATAGAGCCGTCTTGGAAGCTAAAGTCGATTCCTTGACTCAGGTGAATGAAGGTTTAATGATCCAGGTGGAAAGTCTTGAACGCGATGCTGCTGACCGTGATAAGCTTATTTCGTCATTGCAATCGGATTTGGACGCTTCTCATCAGGATTTGGACTGGCTGGTACATGTTGGTGTTGTTCGTATTGTTGATAAATTGATTGAGCATCCGGACTTTATCAACACAATAAGTCTCATCCGACATGCTGCTTTTGTGGTCGTGATTGAGTCGGTTCAGAAGACTTCTGCTGGTGCTGGTGGTGGAGATGTCGGTGTTGATGCTGCTTCTGTCGGTCCCGTGGTTAGTGTGAATGATGCTTTGTTATCTTTTGCCAACATGGATCATGCATCCCTGTTGGGTTTAGGTGAATTGGATGTTGGGGGTCTCCGAGAATTGTGCTTATTTGGTGGTTCAGAGGGTACTCCGGAAAGTGCGATGGGTCAAGATATTATGCCGGCGGCTGAGGTTGGTGGTGAAAAGGGGAACGAGGGTGGTGACGGTGATCGTGGAGAATGTCAAGTGGTTGTTGTGGGAAACGAAGTCGTACGTGGCGAAAGTGATGCTGTTGAAGATGCTCCGACATCATGTGCTACCCCATCTGGGGCGTGAAAATTTCTTTACATGTTTTAGTTTATATCTTGCATGCTTCTTTTGATGGCCATATGGTGCCTTTAGTTTGTATGGGTTTTTGGACAATATTTTCTGTTTTGTACGTGTGAACATGGACTCTAAATGTTACTTGTTTGTTCCTTACTTTTCCTTGTATATTTTCTTTTCTTTTCTGAGAAGGACATAGCGCTCTGATGCGCTAGGCCTTCTGCTTTGCCTGTGCTATCGTCGACACGATAAGTGTTGGCCTTGGGTGCTCTTAGCTCCACCAATGGACCTCTACGCACATTTTCAATCGTTAAAAATTAATACACTAAGTATTAAAGAAATACACTAAGTATTGGACTCATGTCACTAAGCATTTTTATCAATTAGCATTTGAATAATCCCATTACATTATCCATGGACCATAAATACACTAAGTATTAGACTCATGTCAATAAGCATGAACTTGTGTTCACTAAGTAATTCGGATGTACCGCACTAAGTAGCACATTGATCGACTGGGGCTACACCTTTTTCTTTTTCAAAAGAAAAACTTTCTCAAGTTCCCGGCGTTCCACGTTCTTGGAACCTGCCTTCCTTCCATCGTTTCTAAGACATATGCACCATTTCGATTTACTTCGGTGACTTTGTAAGGGCCTTCCCACGTAAGGCCCATTTTCCCCTGGGGTTGGGCTCAACTCACTTCGTTTTTCCTCAGAACATACTCACCCACCTTGAACACTTTCTCTTTTACCCTTTGGTTATAATACCTTTCTATTGTGTGTTTGTATGCAGCATGGCGCATTTCTGATTTTTCGCGTTTTTCTTCTAGGATGTATAGGTTCATCCTCAGGTCCTATGCGTTGCTTTCTTCATCCGTGTTGGCCACCATTAGTGTACTCACCGTTAACTCCATGGGGAGCATGGCTTCTGTCCCGTATGTCAAGCTGAACGGGGTCTATTGCGTGGTCGTTCGTGGCGTGGTCGTGTATGACCATAGCATTGTCGGTATCTCCTCCGACCAATTCCCTTTTGCTTTGCCCAATCTTTTCTTGATTCCATTCACGATGGTTCGATTGGACACCTCCGTCTTTCCGTTCGCTTGCGGGTGCGCGAGTGATGTGAATCGTTGACTTATCCCTTTGGCGGCGCACCACTCCTTGAATGGATTCTCAACAAACTGTAGGCCGTTATCACAGATGAGTACTTTGGGTGTCCCAGATCTGATCATAATATTCTTCCATACAAACTTTATCATGTGTCTTCCTGAGATGCACGCTAATGGCTCCGCTTTAATCCATTTTGTGAAGTAATCCAAGGCCACCACCATATATTTCAGCTTCCCTGGTGCTTCCAGGAATGGGCCCACTATATCTATACCCCATTGGTAGAATAGCCACGGGCTAGATATGTTATGCAATGGTGTTCGGGGGTTTGTTTGGACTGGAGCATACGACTGGCATTCCCTGCATTTTCTGGCTATCTCTAGCGCATCTTGCTGTATTGTGGGCCAATATACTCCCATTCGAAGTACTTTGCCTGTTAAGGCCCGTGCCCCCTCGTGTGCACCCACTTGGCCTGTGTGTGCTTCCTGTAGCATCTCTCCCCCTTTGTCTCGGTCTACACACTTCAGCCATGGCGCTGTGAACCCTTTCCTGTATAGTTCTCCATTTATTAGTGCATATGAGGGCGCTTTTATACGTATCTTCCTGGCCTCGCTGTGATCGTCTGGGAGCACCCCTCTCTGTAGGTATTCCCTGAATGGTGTCATCCACATTGGTCCATTGGTCGTCAGGGTATTCACCTGTCACTCGTCTATACTTCTTTCTCGGAGTACCTCTACCAAGACTTTCTTCGATAGGTGGTCGAAGCACGTGGATGCCAATTTACTTAAGGCATCCGCCATCTTGTTTTCGCTCCTAGGTATCTGCCTAATTGTGAACTGTTTAAACGAGTCGATTAGTTGTTTCACCATCTTCATGTACCTTCCCATTCTCTGATCTCTCACCTCGAAACTTCCATTGACTTGGTTCGCTGCTTGCCTTGAGTCAGTCATGGCTGTTACAGCCTTGGAACCCATTTGCTTGGCTAGTCGCAATCCTACGAGGAGGGCCTCATACTCTGATTCATTGTTTGATGTGTGAAAATCAAAACGGAGGGCGTAGGTCACTTCTTCCCCCTCAGGGCTAGTCAAGGTTAGCCCCGCCCCCGAGCCCTCCTTGCTGGATGCTCCGTCCATATATAATATCCACGAACTCTTGTCGAGCGGAGCTCCTTCAACTGCCCATACCTTCTTTTTAACAGGGCCCCTTCGTTTGGGATTTCTAACAGGAAATCGGCCAACGCTTGTCCTTTAATGGTTGTCCTCGGATGGTAACTTATGTCATGCTCCCCTAGCTCGATCGCCCATTTCGCCAGCCGGCCCGACGTCTCTGGTTTAAGCAGTATTTGTTTGATGGGGCAGTTTGTTAGCACTTCGATCTGATGTGCTTGAAAATACCGCCTTAGTCATCGTGCCGCGTAGATGAGCGCCAAGACTAGTTTTTCCAGGGTGGGGTAGTTGAGTTCTGGCCCTTGTAGTGCTCTGCTTACAAAATACACCGGTCTCTGCTCTCCTTCTCTTTCTATAGTTAATACTGAGGATATCACTTCGTTTGAGGTCGAAAGATACATTTGCAACGTTTCCCCCGGGACGGGACTGGCCAACGTGGGTAGCTGGTGTAATGCCTCCTTGATTTTCTGGAGCGCTACTTATGCTTCGTTCGTCCACTGGAAGTTGCTCTTTTCAATGCAGCCTTTTAACGTGTGAAATAAAGGCATGGCCTTGTCAGCGGATTTTGAGATGAACCTGCTCAGAGCCGTAAGCTTCCCGTTTAGGCCCTGTGCGTCCCTGAGGGTGCTTGGGGTTGGCGTTTCAATAAACTTGTCCACCTTGGTCGGGCTGGGTTGAATGCCCTGCCTAGTGACATAGTACCCCAAGAACTGCCCCTCTTCCACCCCAAACGTACATTTAGCCGGGTTTAGCTTCATCATTACCTTCTCTAGGGTTTGGAACGTCTCTTCGATGTCTTGTAACATCTTGTCTTCGTGCGGACTCTTGATCACCATATCGTCCACATATACCTCAATGTCTCTCCCAATTTGTTTGGCAAAGATCAAGTCAACTAGGCGCTGGTATGTAGCCCCCGCATTCTTTAGCCCAAAAGGCATCTTAGTGTAACAGAAAGTATCGTGGTCCGTATAGAAAGTCATTTTATCCTCGTCCAGTTTGCTCATCAAGATCTGGTGATACCCCTTATATGCATCTAAGAAACACTTCAGCTTGAATCCTTGTAACGACTCTACCTTTTGGTCAATTTGTGGGAGGGGGTAGCAATCTTTAGGGCATGCTTTGTTTAAGTTGGAAAAGTCTATGCACATTTTCCACGACCCATCTTGCATGCGAACCATAACTGGGTTGGCAATCCACGTCGGGAATATTGCTTCTCTTACTATTCCAGCTTCTGCTAGTTTGGCCACCTTGGCGTTGATTGCCCTATTATGGTCCACACCCTGGACCCTCTTCTTTTGCTTAACCTCCTTTACTCCTGGTTTAATTACAAGCTTGTGCACAATGACTTTCCTTTCTACCCCCACCATGTCTGTGGGGGTCCATGCAAACACGTGTTTATACTGCTTGAGCAGGTCGACCAACGTTCTTCTCACGTGACTTGGGAGGTCACATCCAATACTGACCGGCTGGTCGAGGTGTTCCTTATTGATCACCTCCTTTCCCTTTGTGGGGTAGCGTCTCAGCTTCTTGGCCTCTTTAGTTATCTTTGCTGGTTTCATAATTGCAAAGCATTGCAATTCTCTCAGTGGACGGCAACGCTGACATGTGGTTCAAGACGCTACGACCGGGCAGCATCTCTAATTTTGCCCAGCTTAAATACCTTTTCCCCAGTAGACGGGAAATATGTGCACCAAAACCTCTCATCGAGCTTTAATGACGTCATGGTCCATTCATATGTGTCGATGTGGCTATCTGGGTCAGTGGTTCCGTTATATGTTTTGAGCATCGGTAGTTTGGCTGTGTTTGGTATTTCGTTGTCCAACAATTCTTTGACAAACGGAGACGTCACACTACGGGAAAGGCATTCGTGGCCGGGGATGGTGGATGATCCCAATTGCTGATATTATGTGTTTATGCCATACGGTGGCGGCGTGTGATAGCCAGGGCTTGGTCTATAAAAGAGGTACGGCTGGAATGGTAGTTGGAGGGAGTAACTGGAGGGGAAAGGGTGTATAGGGGTCACAGGGCTAACCGTTGTCGTCTGTTGTAAGTTATTGTTGGCGGCTATGGTTGGTCTGGTTCATGTGTCGGTTACTGAATAGGCAGGTGGTGTATGAGCTATCATGTTTTGCGACAATGGTGGCACTGAAAGCATTGGACTCTGTCCGCTTGTTACCTGGTACGATGGTGGGATGTTGAAAATGTGGCCTGGTGGAAGCATCGTTGAGTGAATCGGTTGTGTTTGTTGCAATGACAGCAAGAAGAACGGTGGCATCTGAAAAGACGTTGTCGGGAATGCCCCCCCCCCCCCCCCCCCGGAGTTGTTCTTGGCTGGTGAACTGGCGGTTGTGGGGCACCTTCAGTGGTTACCGTTGAGCTTCCTTCGCCTGTAGCGGCCCTGTTGACCGCTGTAGGCGGCGGTGTTTTGTCCAACGCTGCCATGGGAAGTATGGGACTAGCTTGTTGTCCCTTACTGCCGTTGGATGCCATTTGCTTGTCGCTTTCGTGCTTTTAGTTTGTGTTCTTGATCTCACAAACGGATGGCGCCAAATGATGCTACCTTGGCTTGGCTCAATCAATGCTGTTCACTTGGATTCTCGGTTGGCTCTGTAAGATCACAAAGAAAGAAGGTCGTCAGCCGCTTTCCGGGAGGAGTTCCCAGAAGAACGCTCCGATGGTCAAGTTAGAGAGTGTTTAGGATCTTTGGGTGTGCGCTCTTCAAGAGTCCAGATAGCTTACCTCTTAGGTCTGAGAGAGTATCCTTTTATACCTAGCTCCCTTGCCTGATCCGTACCAGACAAGATTGCTTTTTGGGGAGATAGGATCAGGGGCGCTGATTAGAGAGTCATGCGCCTTCAACCGTTAGGGAGCTCTTATTGGCTCTGATGGTAATGGTCTGATACTGCTGCTTGTCTCCTGACCGTATCTTTTGTCTTGAGCTAGGAGTGTCTCTTGGCGGGCACGAGCCTTTCGCCTGTGCGTTCCGCTCCCGCGGGTGCCAACGGACGCTAAGCCTGCTGGGCTGGGCCCGGTTGGCGTGCACGAGCCTTTCTTCTATGCCTTCCACTCCTGGGGGTTCCAGCGGACGCTAAGCCCGCTGGGCTGGGCCCGGTCGACATGTCCGGCTCGTGCTTCTGCCGTGCTGCCCTAGACACGTCATCACTACGTTGCTCAGATCCAGAAGGCTGTCTATAAATGTATGATGCCTACAATCCAAACATATTTCAAAACTTTAACTGCATTCTTTTATAACAACAATGCAGATATTACAATGTTCTTGAATTATTACCTGAAATGGTAACAAAATCTCAAAAATGTGATATTTGTGAAGAAGACAGATTGAAGATTCTGCAGCTCCATATGACAGCATATAATCAACCTCCATCATGATCCTAGTCTGAATAAACAAGCATATATGATAACATAAAATAATTGTAATAACATCAAAAAAACTAAAAAAAAAACTTGGCTTAAATCAAATAAGGATGAAGCATGTTTATGAATTGTTGTCTCAATATCCTTTCAAAATGATAACCGAAGACGAGTTGCAATTCTTAATCCCCGAAGTATCCTTGCTGAATACAATTATACAAATCCATGGTTAGTTCATCAAGATTAAAACAAATACTCAGATTTGCCACTATAAAATTTCATGATAAATGGCAATATTCAAGTTTGTGGTGATATTTTGTTGAATTATAAAATAGAAAGTCCACTTACATGTAAGAGATTACTGGAAATCATTAGCTTGAAGAAATTGAGCTCAAAATGACCATTTAAACCTCTAATTGTAAGATTAACATGGTTTTCAATTGCCTACATCACATGGGAATGGGATCTCTAATTCATTAAGACTTAATGTCCCTATTTCATACTATTGATACTTTTACCAAATAAAAATAACCACAACTCAAGAAATAACCACGAAAGAAGCATTACACTGCATCTAAACAAACCAATTGAGTGGACTATATGCTAAATGATTTTATTACATGCTTTAAAACAGTACAAATTGAAGGAAGATTCTCAAACATCAGTAAAATAAACAAATCAATGACATACCTCTATGATTTTCGAATTTGGATGTTGTTGGAGAGTGAAGAAGCAGTCGTCGTCACAGGGGAATTGAAGCATCGTCAGTGGTGAAGGTGGTTGTGATGTGGAGTTCCGTTGGTAAAGTAGTTGTCGATTTCATATCTAGAAAAGCAACAAATATTCGATCAAAGTAGAGAGACGAGTGAAGGGGAACTGGCATCATGAACTACCGAAGGAGGTCGCGGGAAACGAGTCGGTATCAACATTGATAATGATAGTGGTTGTTGCTGAGGAGGTCGGAGGTGAAGGTGATCCACCTGTGCCCAGTGGTGTTCGACGTCTACCAATCACCGATAGAGAGAGAGAGAGAGAGAGAGAGAGAGAAATGTGAAAAGGAGCTGTGATTGAATGAGAGCAGGGGGTAATGTATTCTTGACATCAATTTAAGGAGTATAACCCCTATAGGGACGACCTCTCATCTCTACACCCTTAAATAAAACGACGTCCTTGAATATTATGAATAAACAACATATTAAAAAATATAAAATACATCTAATTTATTTGTTTTTGGGAAGACTTGTTGTCCCCATATGTTTTCAGTATCTCGCCAAAATTACCGCATAACTTGTCGGGACGACAAGTCGTAGGTATATCTTTTCACAAACCCACCAACTATCCGCATAACCTATTGCAACACCATGTCGTCTCTATAGATTACCAGGTCAAAAAAATTTGGTCGAACCTATAGAGACGAAATGTCGTCTCTATAGATGATCTATAGAAACGATGTATGTCGTCCCTATAGGTGTCGTCCTTATAGATGCTTTTTCTTGTAGTGACTCGCCCAAGCTCTTAAGGGACACTCTCTCTGAACAGGTAGCCGTACAAGAGGGCTATAAGGTCCTTTAAATAGGGCTTAGGCCCGGGGAATTAGGGTTTCAGCTTACAGCGCGGACTCGTTGAGTCCACTCTTCTCGACTCGTCGAGTACGTTCATTAATCCAGTCAACATTCGTGGTCATACTCGACGAGTCTACAACTCAACTCGTCGAGTCCCTTTCTTTTCTCACAAATAAATGAATAATAATAATACCTGGAATACCGGATGTTACATGTTACTTCGTTATGCATTGACATAACAACCTTGCCTTATTCGTAATAGTCTGATCTGGCTACCTATGCTACCCACATCAGACCGGGAGGAATCCGACTAGGTGTAGCCCAAACAAGAAACACCTTCAGGACAATTATTAATGAATATGCAAAGAGACTACATAGACGGTTATCGATGACATCCCATTTGCGTGTGACTACAACAACAACTACGTCGGATAACAGTCTTAGAGACTGAATGGTGAGTTTAGCTTCTTAGCTACCTTGGCCTGACACCCTATCAACATCATTGTCGCATAACATCCCCGCTCCGCATAACATCATCAGCAGCCTTGCTCTACATAATGGAAGCAACATCTACGTTGCATCTCACCGATCGGACCGTATTCCTAAAAAGGAAAGATCATTAAGCCAACCCATGCTTAGTTCATTGCGCAACACCACAACTCTGGTGGGTAAGGTTCAGTAGTTCTTTTTATTCTTTGATGCATTGGTGCTTTGTCTAGTCCGATCCGATTGTTAGCAATCCAATCACACCGGACTACGGGGACTTGACGGCACACAATTTATTTGACCGAGTATAGTCCAATGTCATTGGTCGTATACCAATCACATCGGACTGGGGGGACTTGATGATATATAGTCCATTAACATGACCTAGACCGCTCTAGTGTGCTAGCCTTGTCTGGTGTGCTCCCGCTAGCCCTGCCTAACTCTCCCTTGCTAACCCTGTCGGGTTCTCCCTTGTCGACCCTGTCTGGATCTCCCTTGTCATCCTTATTGGGGACTCTCCCGCCGGCCCGACATGATGCTCCCTGGCCTGACTCTCCCTTGCTAGCCTTGCTAGGGACTTTCCCGCTAGCCCGACCTGGCGCTCCCTGACCTGCATTTCCTGGTGCGCGCTCGCCAGCCTTGCCTGGTGCCCGCCCACCAGCCTCGCCCGACGCCTCCGGGCGGCCTCGCCTAGCTCCTTGCTAGTCGGACCTCAATTGGGCTGACCCAAGACCTGACCTAATTCTCCTTGATCTAATTGCCCGCTATATAGTGAACAATATCTCCTCCATAGGGGGGATCCTTCCCCAGCGGCTCAGCCGCCGCCCTAGACTTCGGCCAGGTGGCTCAGCCGCCACCCTCCGCCACCCTCCGCCGTCAGCCACCATACACCACCAGCACCAAGATGGTTATCTCCAGCTAAGGAGAACCATCTCAGATCTACCAACCGATTTAACTTGATCGTCAGAGTCCGCTCCTGAGGCACAGTCCCTAGGACAGCTCTAACGACCTTGTCTGTTGTGACCTCACAAATCTGTCTCCGACGTAGAAGCATACTCTCAGAGCAGGTGGTCGGACCCGAAGTCACATCAATACGCAAATACTGTGTTTGATTGTTACTATTGTATCGAGTTTTTGAAATGTTTGATGGCTTCACTTATAAACATGGTTGTCATTTTGATTATATATAGGGTCATATCGAGTAGTCCTAAAACAATTTATTATTTATTAATATTTGTATGGTACTTTGGCATGACAAGTATAGACGAGATGAAATCGCTATTTTAATGAGAATTTAGAAAAAGAAATGTAATATGGTAAATCTTCATGTGGGTAAAGAAGATGCATAAAGATGAGCAAAATATATTTAAAGATTGAAGTCTACTCAAGGAAAGGACATCATAGGATTATTATTTTGATTAGTTAAAAATCATGCTTTTAAGGCTAAAGTGGACATTGTTTTGCCTTTACACTTGGATTAAGGTTGTTTTTAGTTTTGTTCCCAAGGAAAAATATACTTATGTTATATAAGGACTTTGGATTTTTATTGTCAATTATATTAGACATAGGTCATTCGAAGAAAATATTAGATATTGTTGTGTGTTTAGTCTCATCCTAATAAAATAATGATCAGTGTTATAGTTAAATTTAATTTTGTTGTTGTAGTTATTTTCTAAAGCGTGATCTTTTCTTTTATCAAACTTGGATTATTTTCATTGTCTAGTTATAATTTTAACTTGAGTGGGCTTTAAAATAGCAAACACCATTAAAAAAAAATTAAAATTCATTTTCATGCCAACATGACATTAATGCGTTGTATGACTTGTATCTATTATAGATCTACGGTAATTATTAGATGACTAGGTGTGAGACCCATGTATTACATGGGTTTATTTAAAATAAAAATTAAATATAAAATTTTAAACATTTAAGAAGTTTTTTTTTTCTCTTTTAAATTTATAGAAATAATCTAGATAAATAATTAAAAGAAATTAATAAAACTTTAACTTAGTAATTTTAAATTTAGAAAGAAAATTCATAAATGAAATTGATATGCATTTATTATTATATTTAATATTATGTGGAATTTAATAAAATGGAAAAACAATAAAATGACATGTGGAATAAAAATTAATTTAAAATTACCACAAAATGTCATGTGGCAAAATGAATGAGAATGTGACATGTGGCAAAAAGATCTTTATTTATTATAATAGATTTTGATTTTCCGTTAACATGTAAACAACTAAACATTATATTAACGTGACAAAAAGAAAATAAAGCTGTAATTCTTATTTTATTTTTTGATGGAATAATTGTTGAGTTCAGGAAAAGTATTGAATACTGATCATATGTAGTGCTACATGGCCGTCAAAATTGATTAAGTTGTTAAAAGAAATATTTCTATTCGGTTTGTAATGTAGATTCACCTATCCTTGTGCGACGTGATTTCAATTATTATTATTTACGTTTTTAATGGAAAATAGAAAATTTTACAGATGAAAAAAAAAAGCTTAAGGTCTCGTTTGATAGTTGCTGACTGAGAAATATTTGTCTGGGTAAAAAATCCTGACTGAATAAGAAACCATGTTGTTTGATTGTACATCTGACTGAATGTGCTGACTAATAAAAAAATAATCATTTTACCCTTCAAATGTAAATTACGCACAAATCCTTTAAAAATTCAAATAAAATAAAAGGAATCATTATTTCTATAAAGTCATAAATAAATTCATTGTTTTTCAACAATTCAAACAACTCATTCATTGACCGATTCACATTCATCAATCAATTTAAAGGATTGATAATCAGCCATTAACGGATTGATAACTAGCCATAACACTTGGAGCCATCATCTTTCGTTGGAATCTTTAATTCTATCCTCCAAACACAAATCATCTTTCGTTGGAGTCTACAATTCCATCCTCCAAACACAACTGTGGAACACCTGTTTAATCATCTCATCACACTTGATACCTTTATTGGTTGTATCTTCTACAAAAGCTGTAAAATTAAAGCTTGTAAAAACATTCCAGATCAAGAGGCAGGTACGAACCTTCCTGATCAAACAGGAACATAACATCAAAAAATCAAAATTTTCAAAAATCAGACCATTCAGAACATAAAGGGTATAAAGAAATATGTGAATAAAATTAATCCATGAATCAATTTCAGAATAGAAAGGTGAACCTGCGATTGAAGGAGATGGTTTCATGAATCAATTTAAAAAACGATTTTCATGCACGAGATGGTTTCATAAATCGTTTTCACGAATTCATGGATCAATTTCAAAAACGATTTCATGAGATTGGTTTTATACATCGATTAAAGAAGAGCAGAGGCGTGGAAGAGGAGAAGACGTGCCTGATGAGAAGAGGAGAAGGAGCCAATCGGTGGGGGGAGGGGCCGCAGAGGCGTGAAAGAGGAATATAAGGGCATAATTGGTAACGCCTCCTCCTTTCTCAGTCAGTCGTTGGTTTTCTTCTTACCGAGCCAGAGCTTTCTTTCCGAGTCAGATAGGCCAAGATTGATTTAGCTGACCGAGTCAGAAAAAAATGTCTGACCCGACTCGGTCAGACGCATACCAAACAGGCCCTAAGTCAATCCCGATTAGTGAGCATGTCATCATAACTCACCTAAAAAAATAAAAAAATAAAAAAATAAAAGAAATGGTGAGAGTGGATTCTCTCTCTCTCTCTCTCTCTCTCTCCATTTATTTTATAAAAAAATAAAAGAATTATCTTAAAAAAATGAGACTAATGTTGATATATTTATTTGAATTTTTTAAAAATAAAATAGCGGATTGGGTTTAGTTGTTAACATAGATAAAAGTTTATGATTAGATCGTCCGATATACAGTGGACGAGCAGACCCGTGGTTTACGTGGCCACGAAATATCCTTGTGCACACCAGTGACGAATCTAGAACTAAAAACCACATGGTTTCTTATATAAATAAAACTGAAAGAGGTGGGTCTTTTAGCAAAAATAGATAGATCTACATATTTTCTTTATATATATATATATATATATATATATATATATATATATATATATATATATATATATATATATATATATATATATTTGTTGTATTAAAAAAAAGTAGGTCCTAGGACCTACCTTCAACAAGCTTAGCTACGCCTCTCGTGCACACCATCCCTTCCGTTCGTGGTTGGGCGTGGTCATGCTCAAATGTGGTGCAGACAACGAATGTAAACGATCAATTGGGTTTGAGTTTCAATATGTTGTCGTTCAACGGTTAATTGCTATAATTTTTTTAATACTGTATAAAACATTACTTATATATAAACACAACAATTTAACAATTTATACACTCAAACCATTCTCTATACTTTCTATCTCTAAAACAAAAATACATGGATTTCTTTAAGAATTTTGACTCAGATGACGACATAGAATTCATCTCGACCTTCTTCAACGTTGTGCAACACATTCACAATGAAGAAAGTTCGAATGTTGCTCGTTCAAGCGCGGTCGTCAATCGTGATCGCCAAGCCGCACACGACTTATTAGTATGTGATTACTTTGCCGATAATTATCTTTACAATGATGACTCGTTCGAACGTCATTTCCGTATAAATAATGCTATATTTTTACGTATTAGTAACGCTTTAGAGGCCCGTTATGGTTTTTTCAAACAAAAACCTGATGCTAGAGGAATAATGAGTTTTAGTAGTATACAAAAATGTGAGGCTACGCTTAGGTATTTAGGATACGGTATAACATTTGATGCATCTGACGAGTACTTGAAAGTATCCGAGATGACCGCAATTGATTGTGTAGATTGGTTTTGTGCATGTGTGTATGATGTTTTTCACCAACAATATTTGCGTAAGCATACTTAAAGTGATCTTGAGAGATTATATTCGGCTCATGAACAAAGGCATGGATTTCTGAGTATGCTTGGCAGTCTAGATTGTACGCATGTGGCCTGGGGAAAATGTCCAACTGCATGACATGGTCAATTCACTCGAGGATATATAAGTGACCAAATATAATCCTAGAAACTGTCGCATCTCAAGATTTGTGGGTATGACATTCGTTTTTTGGAGTTGCAGGGTCTAATAACAGCATTAACGTTCTTGGTAAGTCTCCCCTTTTCAACAATATTTGGACTGACGAAGCACCTGATATGTCGTTCACGGTGAACGGGTATTCATACAAATATGGTTACTACCTTGATGATGTGATATATCCAAATTATTCTACACTTATGAATGCATACTTGGTTTCTCGAAGTGAAAAGACAAAGTTATTCACAAAAAGACAGGAACCAGCGAGAAAGAATATCGATAGGACATTTTGAGTCCTCAAGCAGATATGACATGTAGTGAAATACGCTACACGACTTTGGGATAAGGATAAAATTAATCGAATGGTCAATGCATGTATTATAATACATAATGTGATCATCGAAGATCAAGGGCGAGCGATTTGTACATATGATCCGGGCGACATAGTCATCCCAATTGAAGAGTTTACACCTGGAACGACCGAATTTTTAGCACGAGTTGTTGAAATTCATAATAGTGAATCGTGTTTCAAATCTTCGAGAAGATGTCGCAGATTATTTGTACGAGCTCAACATGAACGAAGATTAGTGTTTTTTATTATAGTTTTTTAAGTAATGTAGTTTTTTAAATAAATGTAATGTTTCTTTATTGAATGAAAAACTGATTATAAATTTTCTATGTTTTTTTTAAGTTGTATTTTTGAATTAAATTTAATTAAAAAAAGTTGGAGTGTTGTGTTTGGTGGTATGTATCTCATGATTAATGGTTGTGAGTATACTGATAATGTGGCACCCACAACTATAGTGGTTAGTGGTGGGTATTAGGGGTGTTCACGGTCCGGTTTTTTCGGTTTTTAGGTCAAACCGAAGCCAAACCGTTACTAATGGTATCTGTCAACCAAAAACCGAAGCCAAACCGTTGAAAATTTAAAACCGGACCAAACCAAACCGTTACTAACGGTTTGGCTCCGGTTTGGTTTCACGGTTTGGGCTTTTTAGGCCCATTTTAGTCGAGTGACTTGACGACATGGCGTGGTGTGGCAAATGGAAACAATAGAGAAAACGAGAGAAACAAAGCCTTTGCGTCTTTGCGAATTGTATACTCGATTAGGGCAAGCTGAAACGAATCAGTGAATCATGAATTCACGGTTGCTTGGAGGTGGACTATTAATTTGGGCTTCATTTACCAATTACCAGATCACAAAAGAAACTACAATTAGGTTGTAATAATTAAATATTGTTGGTTTTAAAGTTTATTATTTGTATATAAAAATTAATATATAATACAAAAAAAATCAATTACATATAAAAAATTTAATTAATATATATACAAGTCCTACGGTCCGGTCCGGTTTTTATACGGTTTGAAATCTTAAAAACCGTAAGCCAAACCGTTCAATACGGTTTGAAAAGTTTGAAACCGCAAGCCAAACCGTAAAGAAAAATACAAACCGTAAAACCAAACCAATGAGCGGTTTGGCCGGTTTCACGGTTTCAAACCAAACCGCGAACACACCTAGTGGGTATAAAAGATGACCTTAGTTAGGTTGTGTATGTGGAAAATAGAGAAAATAGTTTTTTAAGAGCACTAGGTGTGGGCAACTAGATATAACACTATTTGGCGCCACATCACATGCCACCTCATCAACGGTGTTATAACACCAAGTGGGGAAATGGTCACCATGTTGTCTGTGTTTATTTGCGTCCTGAATGTCAACAACGTGATGCAAATAATCTGTTGTTTCTGGTTGAAACTGAACGTGTCTGGGCTCCGTTGGGATATAGTGTGCAATATTTCGCCCTTTATCTTCTACTACCATGTTATGATACATGCATACATGATATATCGTAGAGTTTCTAAATCCAATGGTCGTGTTGCATGTTCGATTATATGCCACTTCGCCTTCAGCACTCTAAAGGCACATTCCACATCCTTACGTGCTCCTTCTTGTATTCTCTTAAAAAATTTGTCTCGTTCTTCAACGGGGTGTCAGAATGCCTTCACGAATGTGGAATACTGAGGATATATTCCATCTATAAGGTAATACCCATATTTGTATTCGTTTCCATTCACCGTGAAATGAGCATCCAAGGCTTTTCCATTCAAAAGATAGTCGAATATTGGCGACTGATCAAGAACGTTGACGTCGTTGTTGGAACCCACAACCCCAAAAAATGCATGCCAAATCCATAAATCTTGAGAAGCAACAACCTCTAAAACCAACGAAGGTGATCCGTGATGACCACTTGCGTATTGCCCTTTCCATGCTACCAGACAATTTTTCCATTTCCAGTGTGTGCAGTCAATGCTTTCGATCATTCCCGGAAACCCATGGCGTTCTTCATGCGCCGCATACAATTCTTGCAAATCATGCAACGAAGGTTTCCGCAAATACACGTCTCCAAAAGTTTCAACAACACCCCTTGACAATGTATACAAACTCTCTCTTGCGGTTCTTTCGGACATTCTCATATAGTCGTCCATGGTGTCGGGTGACTCCCCCATAGCCATCAAACGAATGACCGCAACATATTTCTGCAATGTTGTAAACTCTCGTCTACCTCTAGCATCATATCTTAATTCAAAAAATTCCTACCTAAACATAAATTAACTACAGTTTAAAAATATATTGCATATATTGTAAAATTAAGGAAACATGTAGTACATTTTTATTTATTTTGTATAAAAGTATAGTAAAGAAGCGATACCGGCTTTCCAAGGCGTTGGCGATTCGTAAGAACACATCCCTACTCAAACGAAATTTTCTTTTGAAGTCCTTCGCCCCGTATACGCAATTATCCACAAAGTAATTGCGATATAGATGTTCGTGTCCTTCCTCGCGATTTATGTTTAACATCGCACGTCTTGTTAGTAGCGGGGCTGGGTCTAGTTGTAGCAGGTCAGTAGTGTAATAATGATACATCATCCTAAAGAAAATATCGTCATTTGAATCATCGGACGAGTCAAAAGGATCCATATTATTTTTGAAAATAATTGAAAGTATGTAGAGAGGAGAAGAGAAAGTGTGTGAAATTTTTTATAAAATGGTAGGTATTTATAGGGTAAATGGTTTTTTTAATAGTTAATTTTTTTTAAACCGTTGCCATTTAAACGTTGTTAAACGTTTAAATTTCACTCGTTACATCCAATTGCGACAGCCACGGGATTCACCCTCGACGAGCAAAAACGAATAGGGGGGGTGTTTCCCCCGTCACGACGCCGTTAAGGCGTGCCACGTCAGCACCGTTGCTTTTCGTTTGGCCCATACCACATGCTCTAATAGATATTTGGGTTGGGTTGGGTTGCGAACGAGGATAGTCTAAATGATGTAGATATAACCAATGCCAATTTAGATTTTGACATATATTGCAAGGTAGTGGATAATAGTGATTTATATTGAAGACTCCAAGGGTGAATTAGACATGTCGAGGGAGGCACCGAGGTTGTAGTTTCCACCAATAACATCATTTAATTTGTTGCCGGACAATTTCTCCTGTCATCATCTCATGGGTATATCAAATGGTTTCTTACCTAACAATATTAGATGTTGTCTACATTTCTTAAAGTCAAAGGATTAAATCTCATCTGTGACATTTGTGGATTAATAAGTAATTAATGAATAGGTTAGATATGTTTTTTTGAAACCGACCAATATATTAATAATAAAAATAAAACAGGAGTCTAGACCCCACTAGCAAGGAGCTAAAAAAAGGGAAATGAAACAAAGAAAAAGTAGAACGAAAAAATAGGAGAAAACAAAAAAGGAAAACTAAAGATTACATGCCAATATGAGTGGTTAGATATGTCATTCATAAAAATCATCTCATGGGTATAAATGTCAAAGACACAACTACAATACCGATTCAAGACAATTATAATGGTTTGACTGATAACCATAAGAAAATTATTTATCGAAATAAATTAATCACTACACATAAAACTATTCATTGTGGTTGTTTTGCAAGGGTACAAGGCTAATATATAAATATTGATACATCCTTTTTTTTTTTTTTTTTTTCTTTTTGATAAAAAATACTCTAAAAGTTGAAAAGAAAAGTCGAATAATAATCTCCATGGAACTTTTTGAAAATATAACTGCTTTCTATAAAAATATAATAATAAAATCGGATATTAACAGTGAGTTTTATCTTATTGGCTTTATATGTTAATAAAAAATTAAAAATGTCGAATATAATCACATAAATATAAATAGCCGATAATAAAAGAATTTCAGTGAAATACGTTACCTATTTCTCTCCATTAACCTTTTAACCCGAAGCATATTCCCAGCTTTCTCTATGCTCAGCTTTGATCGTCAATTCTTGGGAATTTCAGTCGCGATAAACTTTTTTCTAGCTCGATTGTCTTCCAATCCACTGATTCATTTCTTAGATTCACTTCTTTATACCTTACAAATGAGATTTTTTATTCAATTTCTGGCAGTGAAGCCTAGGTCTTGCCGCTAGATTATCTTCTTCCATGGCGATCAGAGGCGTACACTTCAAGTGGTACGTAATCCTATAGTAAATTTCATCATACACATTCTGCATTTTGTTGTTTTGTTTTCTGGAAAAGAGTCTGGTTAATTTGTTATAATCTCGAAAATTCTCAGGTACGATGGATTCTTCCTAATAATGCTTGCGTTTAGTATGTATCCTTTTGTATCTTAAATGAAATTCGGATTGAAATTTTATTTTTATCGACGTATAATATGTTCGAAGGTTACATCGGAAGGAGTGATTGAGTATTGATTTCTGTTTATCCTCCGTGCGGATTCGAACATGTAATCTTCATTCCCCTGGTAGTTCAGTAGACGCGAACACTTGCATTTAATCTGCGGTGCACAATAAATTTACAAATTGGTTATACTTAAGGGAACGATTCAATGCTAAAAATTTTTTACACAACTGTATTCATTAGTTATGTGATGATTAATATACTCTTTCAAGGATATTTTGTTGTTTTCTTTACGACTGTAATCAAACAGAGTTATGGTTCTATTGAGTTGGAGGCGCTACTATCTTTGTAGATTTCCATTGCATCTGTGGATAGTGGTGGGTAAACTTGATATTGTTTGGTTAAATCTTGCTTAATTGCAATTCTAGAGCCTGATTAGTGTCTTTGTTTATTTGGATTAGGTTGATTATAGTGCTGTCTTTGTTTTTCGCTTGTTAATGTTTGTAGATAATGGTCTTGCAGCTGGAATGGGATTGTAAGTCCTTCTAACTCTCAGCAAATAGTATTATTTCTGAATTACTCAACAATGATAACTGTAAAATTTGATATCTCAATGCTATGCATTAAGGATAACACAGCTTAAGATCAAATTTCTCAATCTCATAGTTGATATTTCAATTATTTTTTTAAATGATATAGGGATTTTGGTCGAAGGCAAAGAGATGTTTGTTTTTATGGAAGAGTAGTAGTTCTATCAATTCTGTATGTAGTGCTGTATCCGTTTCTTTGGGCATGGAGTGTTACAGGATCTATATGGTTCAATTATGCACACGCCTGTGTATGTGCGTTGTTTTTGTTTCTTGTAATTAACCAACAGGATCCATGTTGTTGTAAATAAAACTTTAAAAAAAAAAATTTTTGTCCTAAATTCTTGCAGTTACCTGAAAAGAATCAGAAATGGGGCTTTCTTGTGTGGTTGATTTTCAGCTACTGTGGACTTGTCTGTCTTGCTGTCTATTCAGTAAATAAGGTATAATCTAAACTCCTATTGTTTGTGATTGATTTTATTTTAATAAATCTTCCCCCCCCCCCCCCCCCCCCCCCCCCCCCCCCCCTTTTTTTTTTTAATATAAATTCTCGGACCTCTTGTGCAGTGGTTAACAAGAAGAAAAGCTCATTTGGAACGTGCTCAACAAGGGATCCCTATATCCGGTATTTCAGAATATGGGGTAACCTCTGTTGTTCCTTTTATATTGTCTTGTTAATATCTATATAATTGATTGTGCTAGATTCATTTCTTGGTATGTTCTTGTCTAAATAAATTGGGTCGTTAAACTATTATGATATTATGTTCAAAATCTTATAGTAAGATATTTGTCCTACGTTTCTTTGTTTTTTGACCTGGTCAACCCTTAAATACCAAATGTATATCTTGCTAGGTGTTAGTCGACATGATCCGTCTACCTGATTGGGTATTTGAAAGTGCTGCTCAAGAAATGAGAGTCATGGAACAAGATGCCACTCCACATCATCCAGGAATCTACTTATCTGATGCTCAGGTTACAAATAATCTACAACAGAAAACCTTATTTTAATCCCATCATCTTATTTGGAGTGCAATCATGTATCAAATGAGTTTGGAAGATTACCTATAAACTAGGAGATTTTACACAATCTGCATTAGTTTTTGTGTTAAATGCAAGAAATAGCAACATGCCTTCATTGATTTGTTTATTAACGCATCTTACTTTCATGTCTTCCTATTATGGCATTATACTTGTAAAATGACTAAAATCTACACAATAAATGAAAGTACATTCCTATTTCTTGAATTAGCTCTTAACTTGTTTTGTATTCTAGAGTGGCTCACCAAATAATCCATATCTCCTTTTTGTCATGTAGAGGCAAGCAGTGGAGATATTAATTCAGGAACTTCCACTGTTCTCTTTGAAAGCTGTTCCAACTGACTGCAGCGATTGTCCAATTTGTTTGGAAGAGTTCCATGTCGGAGATGAGGTAGCATTCCTTCTACTATATTTGGGATTAAATGCTTAGAATAGCAACACACTTTCATTGATTTGTTTATTACATAATCCTACTTTCATTTCTTTCTATTACAATCTTATACTTTGACACTCGTATCCAATTCAATCTCATCCAAATACAAAAGCAATTTCATCGTTACAAATCCAATATAAAGAAATGAAAGCAGGATGCTATTTTTGAATTTATCCTTAGATTTTTTAACATGTTTTTTTTCAGGTTCGTGGGTTGCCTTGTGCTCACAACTTCCATGTGGCATGCATTGATAAATGGCTTAGATTAAACATAAAATGCCCTCGATGTCGGTGTTCAGTTTTTCCCAACCTCGAACTTCATGGTCTGCCAAATATACCACCTGATCCCAACCGTTCATCAACAACTTATCATTCACAAAGTCAACCTATCAGCCAAAGCTACCTTTCCAGAATGCAGAGCTTTCTCATGCCAATCCGTTCCGGAAATGCAACATCCTCCTCCACCACCACCAATTCCGGCCCTAGAATCAGTAATGATTCCGATGTTGCTTTGGAAATCCATTGTGGGAATGAAGCATCCGACACCAATTCTGACCCTGGAATCAGTAATGATTCCGATGTTGCTTTGGAAATCGCTGAAAATGGAGGCCAATCATCCGAGAGGCATGATGTAGACGCTAGTAAAGAGCGTGTACAATGACCTTTTTGGGTAGTCCTTATAGAGTTGCAATTTTAGAAACAATTTTTTCAAAGGTATGTTTTTAATTACTAAATAACCCAACGGTTAAACTTAATAAATTTAGCTATAAAGGAAACATGTCCAACAATTTAAAAGTATACATCGTTAATTTAATCATAGTTTTTGTAAATTAAATACATAGTATTTCCTTGGCTTTCTCTATTAAGTCGTTCTTTCAGTGCTCTAACATCTTAATTCTCTCAAGATTTTGCATATGTTTGTTCACATCTTCTGTTCTGGGAATCCCGCATATGATCTTCACTTTTTCAAATATCAAATCTTCACACTTTAAAGCTGCAGATTTACAGGCCCTGATATTTCCTGATTCAGGAAAACCATAATAAGAAATGTTACTATTAATAATACATCATGAGACAACTGAAGCTCATGAAATGATTAAATGACTTACCACTAAGATCCAATAGATTGAAAACCACAGGGCAATTTCCTACACTCCTGACCATTGTAATTGCAGCCAAAACTTTTTGATGTTCATCCCTTGAAGCTCTTATAATGCACACTTTCGTGATCGGATTCACATATTTGACTGCATACAAATACACAAATTTATAACAATATATAAATGCTGCTTTTTGTTACATAACAAGTTGTTATGCATTGGACTAACACGGATAACAAGGGGACAAAAGACGTGAATGCCCTCCTCATACCTTGTAATGATCCTAGTGAAGAGGCAAGGCCACACTCGCCAAAGTTGAGGAGAATGCTGTCTTTGATTGCTTTTGAAACATTATGTTGGCTAAGAATAATGGGATCATCTTTTGAAATATCTTTATTTGGATCCACAGACACCTCCATCACCATGTACCTATTTTTAAATCCCACCATGATGATTTCTCAGCTTCTTAAACCTACAAAATCAAACCCAGTTTAACCACAACTTCAGTTCAAAGTTCAAAATAACACTGGTTTTTTGCAACCACACAGAACAAATAGTTACATACAAAGTCGTAAATGTTCAGAAAGGATTTGCTACGTTCATCCAAGAATAGATGATGCATAGCTAAAATATTGAGCTCCCTAGCTCGTTAAATTGTTTGTAAACAAATATGAACAAATCAGCATAGAGGCATAACTACAAACAGTTGGCATGCTTTGCTTGGATATGATAAATTCAGAAACAGGAAACATAGATACAACAGCACATAGCAAAATCTGAAATTGATTTGTGCTATAAACTGATAATTGGCAACATATGAAATTCATTTGTGCTACATTGTGGCATAAAACTCATTCATTAACATACGTCATGCATACATAAAACATAAAACTTGAGATGAATTAGTTATGGTTTATGGATTAACAAATCAACAGATGACATACATGCATAAATGTCAAGTTAATGTCAAAACTAAAAAATATTAAACTGTTAATCAAGCTAATGTAAACATCATTTATCCAAACAAAAAAGAAGCTATCTTAGTCCTAGTCCCAAACTCCAAATTACTTGACATTACTTGCAATATAAACAAATGTGGATATGACCTAAAGATTAAACGTTCTTGAACATAAAAGGGACATTTAGTATGAAACAAATCTCACCAGAAACATTCTCTACTTGTAACACCTGTACTAAAGTTTAATGAACTGTCAATTTTTTATCTACATATTTAGGCTTTTTTCTTTTACCTGAATTGGCACCTTTACTTACAATCCAATTCCAGTAGATAATCCCATCAAACACTATTCACTTTCTGTTACTTTACCTACTCTAATCTGTTCTTCAGGATCAAAGCCACAGGTTTGCTCGTGGCAATGTTTATGATGGTCTAAAACGTTCTAATTACAGTAAGTAAGCTCAAACACTCATCAAAGCAAGAGGATTACTCATGCGTCTTGAAAGACTAGAACAAATCTATAAACACAGATGCAAAACATAATAGAATTGCAACGAACTCACTTAGGAATTTTCTCGAACACCTAATATGCAATGCAACGTCTGTATGGTGAAAGGATACCTTGCTACCTGGTTGAATCACTGATACTAAAATAATGAAAATCACGATTCGCTAATGTCAAAACTCAAAAAGAATCAATCCAAAAAAAACAAAAATGAAATCGCAGTAGCAATTTAAGAAAAAAACAAAAACTTGCTGGAAAGATGAAACAATGACAGAGAAGAAGGAGAAATCGATAATACCTTGTACCTGGTGATGGTGAGAAGGTGAAATCGCATATACTGAAAAAAATCGGAGGTAGTCGTTGAGACGATTGAGAAGTCACAAAACGTTATTTGCTGGAGATACGAGGGCAAGAGTAAACTCGTCTTTTTATTCTTTTCCCTCCCAATCAATATCATGTCATAAAGGGGTTATTCTGTAAGACACAAAATTATAGGGGTCTATTGTGATAAAAATGATGAAAGAGGAGCCCACTGTGGGCATGTTGAATTTGTGACAGTGATCAGTTTTGTATATTATCCGGCGATTTTATCCACACACCCCCTGACTCCCACCCTCCACAAACCCTAGAAATCCTTCTCCCAGAAGCAGTAGAAAAAGAAGAAGAGAAGACAGTGCACAAGTGCGAGGAAGATATGGCGGTTGCGAATGCTTATTGGGCTACAGGAACTTTAGTCCCAAATATCCCCCAAATCAGACCTCCTATATCTTCTTGTTTCGATTTGTCTGTTGCCAAGAAATCTTTCAGTCTGAGGTTCGTATCGGGTTCGTGTAATGCTCTAAAATCTTCGCCAATTCATACCCGTTGCCATTGTAGCAGCACCAGCACTAATTCCGATCATGCCAGTGCCACCTCTTCGGATTGGGATTGGAATACGTGGACTCGTCATTTCTCCGAAATCGAGCTTGCTGAGCGTTCTGTTTCTCTTCTTCAGGTGTGTTGATATATATACTTTTGCTGTTGGTTATCCGCCCTATGCCCGTTACACTTGCTTATCGTTGTTGAATTGTCAATATTTTGTTGTATGTGGATTTGATTAACTGAAGATTAAAACTATCATGTGATGATATGATGTTTTAGTTCTGAAAGGTCGTCTCATATGGCTAAGGATTTGGAAATTATACTTTCTAGTTCATTGTCTGATAACTCCCATGCTCATTTATTAGTTCCCTCTGATAGTCCTATGATTTGGGTGTTTCTGTGTGATATAGAAGTATATGTTAGTTTGAGCTTTTCTGGAGCATACTACATGTCATATGATCTTTTGGTTCTTAACTGTGTCTGTTTCAAGTTAGCATTTTTCTTTCATTAAGTATGGTTAAAATTAGAACTTAAAAGGATTAATGATTTCAATTATTGGTATGTTACAAGAAAATGCATGGTCAAAAGTTTGGTGTTTTACTCATTCAACAAGTTTCCATGGCTTGCAGTTTCAACTTGAAGAAGCAATAGAGAAAGAAGATTTCCAGGAAGCTTCAAAGTTGAAAAGAGCTATAGCAGAAGCAACATCCAAGGACAGTGTTGCAGAAATTATGTCTGAGTTGAAGGTCAGACCAAAGTCAAATGAGTAAGAAAGTTATGAATATGTACAAATCTCTGTTCCTCACTGGTCTATTCTTTGCAGACTGCAATCCATGAAGAACGTTATCATGATGCTTCAAAGCTGTGTAAAAATACAGGAAGTGGGCTGGTAATATTATTCAGCTCATCTTAATTAAGGCCACTAAGTAAGATTAGTTTATATCATAATTAATAAATGATCACTAACACTTTCAGGTTGGTTGGTGGGTTGGCTATTCAAAAGATTCTGATGACCCATTTGGAAGACTTATACGCATAACACCAGGTGTAGGCAGATTTATTGGCAGAAGTTATAACCCAAGGTATGATTATAAGAATGTTAAAAAAAACACAGTATTTTTCTGCATTCAATTCACATAATATCTACAAACTACAGTGGTGATGTTTGTATATTATAGACAATTGGTGTCTGCATCTCCTGGAACTCCACTTTTTGAAATTTTTGTGGTCAAAGAGACTGATGAAACATACACCATGCAGGTAGGTAACTTACAAATCATAACATTATCTTGATTTATCATTTCTTTTATAATTAATATTCTTTTCCTTTTCATAGGTAGTGTTCATGCAACGAGCCAAATCAAACAACTCAAAAGCCACAGCTCCATCCATGAAAGGGACATCAATGGCAGATATTGAGAATTCGTCTGTAATCGATGTGAAAGTGAATGAAGAAAAGCCTGGTAAAAATGATGGAAAAAGTTTAAATTTTGAAGGAGACACCGAGGAAGGGATAAGAAGCGTGTTAAATTTTCTTAAAGACAAAATTCCCGAATTAAAAATAAAAGATTTAAAGGTTATGAAAGTGGATGTTGAAGAAGTAATGGCAGATGATGATGATGATGATACTGTGAATCAGTTATTACAAGAAGATGATGAGAAAACAACTTCAGATGAAGAAGAAGACTCTGAAGACGAATCTGAAACAAGCGATGTTGATCTTGATGTGGGAACAAACAATGATGCAGCAGAAGATGGTAAAAGTTTAGATATGAAACTTTTTGTTGGTGGGGTTTTACACAACAGAGAGGATACACCCTCAAAAGATGAATTTGTGCGCGTTCCTGCTGAAATAGACGAAATGAAAAAAGACTCATTTGTCCTTCATGTCCCTGTTAAAAGTCATGATTCTGATAGTGAAGAAAGCATTGCATCTAAAGTCAAAATGGCTGCTATCGCCAGCCAAGGTGTTTCTGAACTTATGCCTCCTGATGTGGCCAAGGCTTTATGGAGTTCTGATAAAGTTTCTAGAAAGGTAAGCCATGAGACTAAATGACCGTTTTACCCTTACATTTCAAAGAAAAATAGATTGAGATTGATATAAAAGTGTAGGTGTCAAGGGATGTTCGTGAAATTGTCAAGTTTGCTGTTAATCAAGCAAAGAAGCGTGAAAAATTGTCAGAGTATACAAATTTCAGTCGGATCACCACATCCAGAGGGGATCTAGATCCATTTGATGGTGAGTCAGAGTCTCTTTCTATCTTTCAAAAATGTCTAAAATACCCTTTTGTTAAAACGAATTGGTTTTTATATAAATAGGTCTTTATGTTGGTGCATTTGGGCCATATGGGACCGAGGTTGTACAATTAAGGCGTAAATATGGCAACTGGAGTGGTGCAAATGATGTTGAGTTTTTTGAATATGTTGAAGCTGTGAAGGTGACAGGCGATTTAAATGTTCCTGCTGGCCAGGTTAGTAATTTTTATTTTATTCTTGGCAACTTTTTTTTTTTTTTTTTTTTTTTTTTATATATATATTTTTATTCTGTAATTGACAGTTTTGACCTTAGGTGACATTCCGTGCCAAACTTGCAAAAGGGAGCCACTTTTCAAACCGTGGGATGTATCCAGATGAATTGGGAGTGGTAATTGTGGATATACATTTCTGAATTTTAACCACATTAAGTCAAAAAAAAAAAAAAAGTCAAGTTAATTGATTCAAATGGTATCTTGTTTTTAGGTTGGAAGCTACAAAGGTCAAGGTAGGATTGCTGAAGTTGGTTTTACAAATCCAAGATGGGTAGAGGGGGAACTTCTCCAACTCAATGGCAAGGTGAATATCATATTTTCTGACACTAAACATGAAATAAAATAAAGTGAAAAGGTTGAATTTCATTTTCTCCCAAAATATAATTACATAAATCAAGAATTTTTGATTACTTTTTGTCAGGGTATGGGACCATATGTCAAAGGTGCTGACCTTGGTTTCCTCTATGTTGTCCCTGAGCAAAGTTTTCTTGTGCTATTTAACCGTTTGAGACTTCCAGAATAAGCACGATGGCGCCTCATGCTGCTAGTTTTTGATGAGAGCTACCCTACCCCACCCCACCCCCATCCACACCCAATCAACAATGTAGCTACTAAAACTTCTTTTTCTTCTCTAGTCATACGTGTTAGTATATCTTAAAAAAACGCATATATATATTTTTCACATAGAGAATATAATTGTTGGCCTGAAATTTACTTAGATATTTTGACATTTGTGTTTGATTGAGATTGTTGGTGGGATTTCTGGGTCCCACGAATTTTATTTAACAATGAGTGTTGTATTATTAGAGGGTTGGTTTTTTTTTTTAAAAAAAGTTGATATGATCATGCACAGTTGTAATTTCTATGGGAAAATAGCTTTAAGGAAAGGGAGAGATGGTGGGGTCATTGGTGTGTTTTTTTTATCGCCTAATTCTGCATGCTGATATGTATCCAATTAGTGATTATTTTACTACCATAGGTGTGGTGTATTCTTACTTGATTTGCTTTTGGAGTTAAAAGCGATAAAGATAAAGGGGGCAGGTTTTGTTGAACAAATGGATCTTTATGATAAAGTAGAATAAGTGGATGCTGATGCTATCTTTTTTACTTGAGACACAACAAAAACAAATTCTGGGAATTTTGTTTTTTCAATAATAATTATAACAATAATAAGAGTAAGTATAATACAATGCTTTTGATTTGATGCTATCTTTTCATAAGTTTTTTGTTGCTTTTTTACTGACTTAAATTTTTTAAAGCCAAATTATTTTGGAGGAAACAATAGCAATAATATTGGTGTATAAAGGGGTGTGAACCCACACTTTTTGGATAAAGTGTTATCAGTAATTGTGAGATTTGTTGTAGTTGTTAATGGTGTTCAATTTAAATTGATGTCTTGTGTATTAACCATGATTAAAGGAGCTTGTGAGATGTGTTGTAGTTGTTGGTACTTAATTAATAATCGCAAAATTTTGTTAATGGGATGTTTAGGTGTATGTTTGAAAACCGATTATATGATATTAAATGATCTATTGTATTAAAGCAGTCTGAATGGGATAGTGTCAAGATGTTCTTGTGTTGTTTTAACTTTGAACTAATAATAACGAAATACCCATATATCTGATTGTTAAACTAATAACTAAAATGGTTTGAAAACACTTTTCTGAGAAAAAAAAAATGTCTTGTGAAGTGAGCAAAAGTTAAGATAATTACTATAGGTCTAACTTTGATTTACTATTTTGTAACCAATTTTATTGCTGATGATTTGCAATTGATTATCTGAGCTTTTGATTTTGAAAATTTAAATAATTACTACAGGTCTAACTTTCAGTTAACTATAAACATAGGTGTTTTCAAAACATTTGGGTGTGGCTGTGTGTGGTACAAAACTTTTAGCTTTTAAGACTAAACCTCGTTTGCTAGCATGTAATTTATTATTTATTTTAAAAAAAAACTTTAAATCTAAAAACTATTTCAATTGGTTTTTGGAAGGGTTTTTATTATTGTAACATAATAAAGTTTGGTCATTTTACCTATTTAGTCACTCAAGTAACTTTTCTTGTACAATAAACCATTAAATTTAAAATTTATTGCACCATTATATGACCTGATACATGTAGAGCCAGTTATTTTTATGATGTGACGTTTTAAATTAGATTTCTTTATATCTTTTAAGGGCACCTAACTTTTGTATGAGTCAACAATAAACACTAACTCAAGACCTTTAACTCCGGTGAGAGAAGGGTGGTCGTGAACAAGATGCCAAGGGTTATAGGTGATCGTATTGTAGCGATGTTTGAAGATGAACAACCTAGCTTAGGGCTAGGAAGATGCCATTATGATTTTTTGTTTTTGTCTTTATGAACATGGGTTTGATTTTGGATGTGATCCTGATTTCTTACCTAATCACAATTCGAGTTTGATGAAATTGTTTATGTCCGCAAACCCACATTGCCATCTTAGAGCTTTCTTCCAACTTCGACTTTTCATGGCTTTGCACCCATTAATCCTTCTAGTTACTACAGAGGTCGCTCAACATCTTCAAAGAGGAAGTCCTCCTAAATACATCTGCACAAACAATTATGAAAACCCATATTTACACAAACATCAAAAACCCAAAAGCTCGTGATTGGCGATGATCACTCTAGTGCCAACGACAATTAAAGGATGGGAGAGGCTAGAGGAGGGGAGAGGCAGAAGGGATCGGTGAAGATGAAGAAAAAGAGGGAACCGGATGCAGACGGGATGATAGGAGAGCGATTATCTAGGTGTTTTTTTTTTTTTTTAATATAAGTTCAAAATAAATAATTACCTATATTGACAACTTACTTCAACATCACATGTGACAACTAAGAATAGTGACTTAGAAACCGATAAATATTGGAGTGGTTCCCATATATAACAGCTACAATGATACTTTAGGGACTAATTGCAAAAAAATAATAATAAATAAAAATAAAAATAAATAAATACTTGAGTGACTAAATATATAAAATGACCAAACTTTATTGTGCTACAGTAGCATTTTCCTTTTTTGGAAAGTTGTTTTCAAAACATTAAGGATATGTTTTACACAAGATTTGTAACATTCGATTTCAGGTATGTTCTTGTTGGTCCTTTAAGTTTGGAATTTTTTTGCGAAAATGGTCCCGTATGCGATGGGCGTACGTTTGGTACACTTAGTGTACATGCACGTTTGGAATCGAGGAACTTAGCCATGTATGTTGGGCGTACGTGGTGTATGTGGGGCATACGACAACCAAGACCAAACCCTAATTTTTAGGGCATGAGCCCTATTTAAACATCATTATGGCCTTTGGACACTTACCCTCATAAGCCTCCACTGTTCATTACGTCCCACTGAAGTCCTAGTTCATCCTTTAAGTGTTCTTGAGCTTTGAAGTGATTTTTGTGGCATTTTGGTGTGTTTTCAAGGAACATGTAGACCAAGCATTTCTTGAGGTTGAGCTTCTAGATCTAGAGTCTTCATCAACTTAGGGAGCATTTGGAAGATATAAAGTTCTTACGTTGATGGTTCATTTGGATAGTTAGAGTTGAGGGCTTGTTTATGAGCTTTACTTGGTCCTATGGCTTCTCTTTGTGAGTTTGGACAACTCCAAGAGTTAGAGGTGTTAGATCTTCGTCCCTTTGTTGTTATAGATGCATAAAAATGTCATCTTGATGGTTGTTATGAGTCCATGAATGAATTTGAGTCCTTAATATTTGCCTTGATGGACAAAAATGGATGTTGGGTTCCATTAAGACATGCTAAGGGTTAAAGTTGCCAACTTTATGTATTAGAAGCTTATAATGGACAAGATCTGAAAGTTGGACCGAATGGCTGAAGGGATTAAACACTAAATGACTTAAGTTGGTAAGCAGCCCAATACGTTGGGCGTACCAAAAGGTACGTTGCGCGTACTGGTGGTCGAAGTACACCAAGCATACACTGTGTATGTGATGCATACACCTCTCAGTAGGGGTGTCAGAAAAATCCGAACCCAATTAACCCGACCCCATCCTTACCCAAATAAGGTAATTAGGGTCGGGTTCAATAGGGTTACAATTCTAAATTGGGTTATTCGGGTTAACCCGACAAACCCGATTTGTAGTTAGGGTCAGGTTTAGTGTTGATGTTTACAAAAAAAATCGGGTTTCGGGTCAACGCGAATAACCCGGTTAGGAATTCACAACCTTTACATATTCCACTGCTCTCTACTTGAACAGTACAAAAAGGCTGTAAACCCTTTGAAAATGTAAATTTTTGTGACTCTAGAAGCATACGAGGGTCAAGTAACTCCCATTTGTGAAGTTGAAGTCCAAAAAGATATAAAACCTCCACATCTCAAAAGTACTGGAGCGGTTGAGAAAGTAAAGATTTTATTTTGATAGTTATTTCTACTTTAAACTAACTATAAACATGAATAAACTTGTAACGAACCAAATTTCACGTCCAAAAATTTTGTTTTAAAAACATTACTTTAGAAAAACGTTAATAGTTAAAAACATTGTTTGATCAAACCATAACAAAACGTAAGCCATGTCTAAAAGTCAAATCATACAATCATCAAAATATCAGAGTATAAATCCCAAAGAATCCCGTAAGTGCGGAAACCCGTGTGTGTGCATGATGTGCTGCTACCGCGCCGGCTCCTTCCCCTTCGACGAAGAGGTACCTGAAACCAAAACTATAAACTGTAAGCACAAAGCTTAGTGAGTTCCCCCATCGTACCACATACCATACAAACACATAACACACATAATGCCAGGCGATTCTGGGGTGCCTGACTACCCGGTACCGCCATTCTGGGGTGCCGACTACCCGTGTCAAGCCATTCTGGGGTGCTGACTACCCATGTCAAGCCATTCTGGGGTACTAACTACCCATCGGTCCTAATAACCGATCCTCGGGGACTAGTCCCCTCCTACTACCACTATCGCATATAACATAACAGGCCAGCATGCAAACATATCATCACGTACTGTCAGACATTTCTGGGGTGTCTGACTACCCTCCGGTCCTAACAACCGAACTCTACTATTATCACATATAACATTTCATGCTAGCATATAACATATCAGGTAGTAGCAACCTAGATGATATCACAAAGACAATCATCTAACATACGACTCCTATTGGTGGGCCGGCATTGTGGCCGTAGACCCACCGCTACTGGAAGGTAACTCACCTCGAATAGGCTGCTGGTCTGTGTGGGAATTGACTGTCTACTGCTGCTGCTAACGTCCCCCGACTATAATTCCCACAAAACGATCAGTCAAACACCGCTAGATGTTCTTAGGGTAAAATGAGCCTTTTACCCCTTACCAAGTCAAAACCAGGTCAGAGTCAACTTCTAGTTGACTGGACTCGCCGAGTCCTGCGAGTAACTCGCCGAGTCCATCCCTCACTGATCCGGTCCCACTCACCAGGTCCCTCTTTTCACTCACTGAGTCACCCTTGACTCGCTACCCGGGACTTTGGGGCCGACTCGAGTCCCAACTCGCCGAGTCCTGCGAGCAACTCGCCGAGTTCCTCGAGCAGATCCCCTGCTCGCTTCCAATCCACACCAAAACGCCCCATTTGAGGGTTTGGGGGTTTCGGTACTACGTTATACAGTTAATTCCGTGCACAGGTACGAAGGGTTGAGCCTTCGACGCTTAAACCCCTCGTGTTCTGTGGATGTTCATATTACTCGCCGAGTTTGAAGAACTACTCGGCGAGTTCCAGGCAATCTTCATAGGTCTCGCCGAGTTTGTTCATCCAACTCGCCGAGTCGACGACCATCTTCATAGAACTCGCCGAGTTCCACTTTGGGACTCGCCGAGTCCTTCGACCCATTTCCTGTGTAGGCCATATCTGGGACATGCAACACTTCCAGACCACAAATCCATGGTCCTAGGGCTCATTTACCACGTAAAGTTATAAACTTTACGTGCATGCATGGCCCTATGAGCTCAAACATGCACTTCCAAGCTATACAAGAGGTCCTATACTCAAAGGGGACTTCCACTACCTCAACCACAGAGACTTTATGCTACTATGAAGTCCAAAAGGTTCAAATCTGAAGTCCTTGCAGAACATTAGCCATAAACACATAGAGATTTAGGTTCTTAGGGCTTAAAACCTCTTTTCTTAGGGACAAAAAAGGGGACTAACGAGCTAAAGATCAAGTTAGGGTCTTTTCTACCTGAATAGAAGCCCTTCACAGAGTAGATTCCGGATCTTCTTCCCTTCTTGCACTCTTCAATCTTCTCCTTCTTCTCCTTAGCCCCAAACCACCTTCAAAATGCTAACAATCACCCACAAGGACACAAAGGAGGCTAGGGTTTCATTCTACAGGTCTCCGGGAGTGCTAAGGGAAGTGGAGGCTGGGTTAGATCGATTAAATAGGGTGCAAACACCCGGGTTAGGGTTTAAGTCCAAACAGGGTCTACTCGCCGAGTCTATCGGACCTACTCGTTGAGTAGACCGAGTAGATCCCACGTCTAGTACCGCTTCTACTCGGCGTGTCAGTCCTTCAACTCGCCGAGTCCAAGGCTAATTATGCAAAATAAAGAGATTTAATAACCAAGAATACATACCAGGAATCAGGTGCTACAAATCTCCCCCACTTATTTTAGACTTCGTCCTCGAAGTCTGCTGCTCGATCCTAAAACAGCTCGGGATAGTGCTCCATCATCTCGTCCACCGGCTCCCAAGTCCATTCTGAACCCTTGCGGTGCTGCCATTGCACCTTCACTAGCTCCACCCTCTTGTTCCTCAAATCCTTCGACTTCCTGTCGAGGATTGCGACTGGGCGCTCAATGTAATTCAGGCTGTCATCAACCTGAATGTCCTCTAACGGTACAACCGTTGAATCGTCCACTAGGCACTTTCGCAGCTGAGAAACATGGAAAGTGTTGTGGATCTGGATGAGCTCGGCTGGCAGATCCAACCTATACGCCACCTTGCCCACCCGGGCTACGACCCTGAACGGTCCGATGAATCTCGGGCCCAACTTGCCCCGCTTCCCGAATCGAATGACGCCTTTCCAAGGCGACACCTTCAGGAGAACCATATCCCCGACCTGGAATTCCAAGTCGGATCGACGCTTGTCGGCATAACTTTTCTGCCGACTCTGAGCAGTCTGAAGCCTGCTCCGGACCTGCTGAATCCTCTCGGTCGTCTTGAGCACCACTTCGGTGCTCCCCAAGACTCTCTGTCCAACTTCACCCCAGCATATCGGGGTCCTGCACCTTCGTCCATACAACATCTCAAATGGAGGACGATCAATACTCGCATGGTAGCTGTTGTTGTAAGAGAACTCGACCAAGGGAAGATAGGTATCCCAGCTACCACCGAAGTCTAGCACGCACGCCCGCAGCATATCCTCCAGGGTCTGAATGGTCCGCTCGCTCTGACCATCCGTCTGTGGGTGAAAGGCGGTGCTAAAATGCAGACGAGTGCCCAACTCGTCATGAAATCTCTTCCAAAATCTGGAAGTAAAACGCACATCCCTGTCCGAGATCACCGATACCGGCACCCCGTGCCGCACCACGATCTCCCTGATATAGATGTCGGCCAATTTCTCGGTCGATATGCTCTCCTGAATCGGAATAAAATGAGCACTCTTGGTCAATCTATCCACGATGACCCAAATCGAGTCCACTCCACGCGCGGTCCTGGGAAGCTTTGTGATAAAATCCATCGTGATATCTTCCCATTTCCACAGTGGGATATCCAATGGTTGCATCTTGCCATGCGGTCTCTGATGTTCGGCCTTGACCTTCCTGCAGGTCAAACACCGCTCGATGTACCATGCCACATCCCGCTTCATGCAGGGCCACCAATAATCTAGACGAAGATCCCTATACATCTTCGTCGCCCCGGGATGAATAGAGAATCGGGACTTGTGCGCCTCTTCCATCAAAGTCTGGCGCACACCTCCGTGATACGGCACCCACACCCTACGGTGTAATGTCAATAGTCCTCGACTATCATAATCTAAGGAGGAAACCTGACCCACCACACGCTCACTCTTCCGATGTTCCTCCTTGATAGCCTCCTGCTGAGCCTCCCGGATTTGCTCCAACAGTGGAGTCACCACGGTCATCCTCATGCAAACGTCCCTGATCGGCGCCGCCTTGCGGCTAAGCGCATCGGCCACCACGTTGGCCTTCCCCGGGTGGTAAAGGATCTCGCAATCATAATCCTTCACCACATCCAACCACCGAGGCTGCCTCATGTTCAGATTCGGCTGATCCATGAGATACCTCAAACTCTTGTGGTCCGTGTAAATGGTACATCGAACCCCGTAGAGGTAATGTCGCCAAATCTTGAGGGCAAAAACCACCGCCCCCAACTCCAAATCATGCGTCGGGTAGTTCGTCTCGTGAGGCTTGAGCTGCCTCGAAGCGTAGGCAATGACATGCCCCCTCTGCATCAGTACCGCGCTCAACCCAGAAATGGACGCATCACAATAAACCACAAAATCCTCTACGCCTTCTGGCAGGGCTAAGATTGGCGCCTCGCACAATCTCTGTCTCAGCGTCTCAAATGCAGCCTGCTGCTCGGGCCCCCACCGAAAGACCACGACTTTCTTCGTCAGCCGCGTCAGGGGAACGACTATCTTGGAGAAATCCTGAATAAATCTCTGATAATAGCCTGCCAATCCTAGGAAACTCCAAATCTCAGATGGAGACTTCGGAACTTCCCATCTCATCACGGCCTCGACCTTGGCCGGATTGACCAGAATCCCGTTCTGGTTGACGAGGTGTCCAAGAAATTGCACCTCGCGCAACCAGAACTCACACTTGGAGAACTTGGCATACAAGCTCTCCCTCCTCAGGGTCTCCAACACCTCCCTCAGGTGTTCCTCATGCTCCTCCTGAGTCTTGGAATATACCAAGATGTCATCGATAAAGACTATCATAGACCGATTCAGCATCGGTCTGCACACGCGGTTCATGAGGTCCATGAACACGGCAGGAGCATTGGTGAGCCCAAACGGCATCACCACAAACTCATAGTGGCCATAGCACGTCCAAAACATTGTCTTCTGCGCATCCTCCTCCCTGACCCTCATCTGATGATAACCCGGTCGCAAGTCAATCTTGGAGAACCAAGATGCTCCCTGAAGCTGGTCAAAGAGGTCATCAATCCTCGGGAGCGGATAACGGTTCTTCACCGTTACCTTGTTCAGCTCCCGGTAATCTATACACATCCGATGCGACCCATCCTTCTTTTTCACTAACAGGATCGGGGCTCCCCAAGGCGAACTGCTCGGACGAATAAATCCCTTGTCTAACAGCTCCTGCAGCTGCGTAGACAACTCCTGCATCTCGGGAGGAGCCAACCGATACGGTGCTTTGGCTATCAGAGCCGCACCAGGAACAAGGTCGATCCTGAACTCCACCCGCTGCTCCGGAGGTATCCCAGGTAGCTCCTCCGGGAAAACATCTGCAAAATCTCGAACCACCGGAACCTCGCTCACTGTCGCCTTGCCCGCCTCCCGGGTATCCATCACATACGCGACATATCCTGCGCATCCCTGCTGAAGGTAGCGCCTGGCCCTCACGGCTGAACATACAGTGGGTACACACTGAGGCTTCTCACCATGAATCACTAATTCTCCCCCGCTTGGGGTCCTGACCCGCACTAGCTGTTGCGCGCAATCTATCACCGCCCCATTAGGGCTCAACCAATCCATGTCAATGATCACCTTGTTCCCGCGCAACGAAATGGGAACCAAGTCTACCAAGTAACGCTCCTCAAACAAACGCAGAACGCAATCTCGAAACACCATCGATGCTCGCACCGATCGATCATCAGCAATCTCTACCTTTAAAGGGCAATCTAACTCGCCCGAAGTCTCATGAAACTTCTTGCTAAGCGCAAGAGAAACAAACGATCGGGATGCACCCGAGTCGAACAATACATGAACTGGGATGCTGTTCACATGGAACGATCCTAATGCATACATATACATACGGAGCACATATCAATATCATAACATCATAAAAATAAAAATAGAGGGAAAGAATCATACCCGTCGCCACATCGGGTGCGGCGCGTGCCTCCTCGGTAGTCAACTGGAATGCTCGGCTCCTCACCACCGGAGCCTCTGCCTTGCCCTGCCGGCCATCCGTGATCCGCAGGGTCGGTGGAGCTGGCACCTTTACTAGCGCTGAAACTGTCAACTGGGGGCAATTGGCCTTCTTGTGGCCCCTCTGATTGCAGTGAAAACACAGCAACTCTGATGTCTGAATGACTGCTGCCGGGGCAGTGCAATCCCTGCTGATGTGCCCAAGCTTGCCGCACTTGTAGCAGCCTGACAATCCCATCCTGCACGCCCCCTCGTGCGGCCTGTCGCATTTCCTGCAGCGGCTCGGTCCTGACTGGCCTTTCGGCCTACCATCTGATCCCTTGGGCTTCTTCCTCGAAGCCCCTCCTGCCTGTCCCTCCTCCAATTTCCGTTTCCGGATGTGCTCCAAATCTATCTCCCTCTCCCTGGCAATCATAGAGTCCAAGGTAGGGCAAGCCGAAAAGCTAACATGCTCCCGGATGTCAACTCGTAGCATATCGTGATAACGAGTCCTCCTCATGTCCTCGTCACCAGCATACTGGGGCACCAACAAAGCCCTCTCCCAGAACTTGGCAGTGATCTCCGCCACAGTCTCCGTCGTCTGTCTCATATCTAGAAACTCCCTGGCCAGCTGCTGAAGCTCGACAGCCGGCGCAAACTCTACCCTGAACCTGGTCACAAAGTCCGACCAGGTCATAGCCTCGATAGCTGAGGCTCCCAACGAGTCACCCACTGACTCCCACCAATCCCGGGCTCGGTCCCGTAAACACCCTGCTGCATACCTCACCTTCGACCCCTCGGGGAAGAAGCTAGTCAATTGGGCAGACTCGATGTCTGCAATCCACTGCCTGGCAGCAATGGGGTCTTTCACCCCATGGAAATCTGGCGCACCACTACCCCTGAAGTCCTTGAAGGACAGTGTGCGAGATCCCGACTGGCTAGATGCCAAATCACTCCTGAATGCCCGCAGGCGATCCTCCATCAACTCCATGATCCCTTCCTTGATCGACCCAAAGAGGATGGGGGTCGACTCAAGGATGCCTCTGGTGATCTCTGACGCGATGAACTCGCGTAGTCCCTCATCTACCGGCTCGGAACCTGATCCCGAACCTGACCCCTCTCCTGAACCGCCATCTACCGGCCTCGATCGAAGTACCACCATTCTGCAATACACCACAACAATAATTAGAGATACTAATACTTCCTGAGGGATCACAACTACTTACAAGTTCCCTGGTCTTGTCTTGGCCTTCCTTGGTTCGGGTACGGATCCTCTGCTTTCAGTAGTACGGGCCCATACTACCTTCCACATCTATCCGTACCTTCTTCAAGGACTGCCTCGACTCCACCAGATCCCTTTCCCTACTGCTGATCACTACTATACTCATCCCAGGCTCGCCCTAGGAAATCTCCGACTCTACGCGATCCAGTCCTTAGCTGCTGCAGACTTCCTTGTAATGCCAATTAGCCATCACCCGAATACCATCACACGCGACGAGACTCAGATAATCCTTCGAGTACCCGACTCGTCCCTACAACGGTTGGACTCAAACAAGAGCTGCACAGTAGGATCAAATCCGGTACTCTAAGATTATTCAACTCTGATCACATGTGACGTGACGTATTCGCCTAATGGCTAATTCCCATTATTCGGAGTCCCACATAGCACGAAGCAAGCAGCATTCAGACAAGGGAAACAACCTCAAGCAATTCCGCTCTCATGGAGTGAAACTGAACTAGCACACAGTGTTAACTCATACTATCGGGCACAACCCTAACAGGCTACCCTACTGCTGCCTACTCGATACTAGCATGCAATTCTCCTACAACGGGAACACATAAAGCAGGCACATAAGGCATCACTCCTAGATCCTTAGTCCTATTCTAGCATGCTGTTCTACAAAAGCTGATAAACATAACATAAACTTGTATGGGTACTTTGGGGAATACTTACTTGAGCTCGGCCGGTCGGGCACATCACACACTTTGTTCTTTCTTAAACTCTTTTCTCAATTTTAGAAAACATTTTCTTTTAGAAATTCTTTTAATCCCTCGATTTGAGTTCAGACACCCCCGAAGGTGAGTCCGAATCCCTCAAACCAGGGCTCTGATACCAACTTGTAACGACCCAAATTTCACGTCCAAAAATTTCGTTTTAAAAACATTACTTTAGAAAAACGTTAATAGTTAAAAACATTGTTTGATCAAACCATAACAAAACGTAAGCCATGTCTAAAAGTCAAATCATACAATCATCAAAATATCAGAGTATAAATCCCAGAGAATCCCATAAGTGCGGAAACCCGTGTGTGTGCATGATGTGTCGCTACCGCGCCGACTCCTTCCCCTTCGACGAAGAGGTACCTGAAACCAAAACTATAAACTGTAAGCACAAAGCTTAGTGAGTTCCCCCATCGTACCACATACCATACAAACACATAACACACATACTGCCAGACGATTCTGGGGTGCCTGACTACCCGGTACGGGCATTCTGGGGTGCCGACTACCCGTGTCAAGCCATTCTGGGGTGCTGACTACCCATCGGTCCTAATAACCGATCCTCGGGGACTAGTCCCCTCCTACTACCACTATCGCATATAACATATCAGGCTAGCATGCAAACATATCATCACGTACTGTCAGACATTTCTGGGGTGTCTGACTACCCTCCGGTCCTAACAACCGAACTCTACTATTATCACATATAACATTTCATGCTAGCATATAGCATATCAGGTAGTAGCAACCTAGATGATATCACAAAGACAATCATCTAACATACGACTCCTACTGGTGGGCCGGCATTGTGGCCGTAGACCCACCGCTACTAGAAGGTAACTCACCTCGAATAGGCTGCTGGTCTGTGTGGGAATTGACTGTCTACTGCTGCTGCTAACGTCCCCCGACTATAATTCCCACAAAACGATCAGTCAAACACCGCTAGATGTTCTTAGGGTAAAATGAGCCTTTTACCCCTTACCAAGTCAAAACCAGGTCAGAGTCAACTTCTAGTTGACTGGACTCGCCGAGTCCTGCGAGTAACTCGCCGAGTCCATCCCTCACTGATCCGGTCCCACTCACCAGGTCCCTCTTTTCACTCACTGAGTCACCCTTGACTCGCTACCCGGGACTTTGGGGCCGACTCGAGTCCCAACTCGCCGAGTCCTGCGAGCAACTCGCCGAGTTCCTCGAGCAGATCCCCTGCTCGCTTCCAATCCACACCAAAACGCCCCATTTGAGGGTTTGGGGGTTTCGGGACTACGTTATACAGTTAATTCCGTGCACAGGTACGAAGGGTTGAGCCTTCGACGCTTAAACCCCTCGTGTTCTGTGGATGTTCATATTACTCGCCGAGTTTGAAGAACTACTCGGCGAGTTCCAGGCAATCTTCATAGGTCTCGCCGAGTTTGTTCATCCAACTCGCCGAGTCGACGACCATCTTCATAGAACTCGCCGAGTTCCACTTTGGGACTCGCCGAGTCCTTCGACCCATTTCCTGAGTAGGCCATATCTGGGACATGCAACACTTCCAGACCACAGATCCATGGTCCTAGGGCTCATTTACCACGTAAAGTTATAAACTTTACGTGCATGCATGGCCCTATGAGCTCAAACATGCACTTCCAAGCTATACAAGAGGTCCTATACTCAAAGGGGACTTCCACTACCTCAACCACAGAGACTTTATGCTACTATGAAGTCCAAAAGGTTCAAATCTGAAGTCCTTGCAGAACATTAGCCATAAACACATAGAGATTTAGGTTCTTAGGGCTTAAAACCTCTTTTCTTAAGGACAAAAAAGGGGACTAACGAGCTAAAGATCAAGTTAGGGTCTTTTCTACCTGAATAGAAGCCCTTCACAGAGTAGATTCCGGATCTTCTTCCCTTCTTGCAATCTTCAATCTTCTCCTTCTTCTCCCTAGCCCCAAACCACCTTCAAAATGCTAACAATCACCCACAAGGACACAAAGGAGGCTAGGGTTTCATTCTATAGGTCTCCGGGAGTGCTAAGGGAAGTGGAGGCTGGGTTAGATCGATTAAATAGGGTGCAAACACCCGGGTTAGGGTTTAAGTCCAAACAGGGTCTACTCGCCGAGTCTATCGGACCTACTCGTCGAGTAGACCGAGTAGATCCTGCGTCTAGTCCTGCTTCTACTCGGCGAGTCAGTCCTTCAACTCGCCGAGTCCAAGGCTAATTATGCAAAATAAAGAGATTTAATAACCAAGAATACATACCAGGAATCAGGTGCTACAAAACTACATGGTGTTGATCGTTAACTAGAGACTGAAAGTTCATCTATTTAATATTTATAATGGAAGAACTCTTTTAGCTATTGTGGTATGCATGTTTTCTCGTATGTTGTAATAACCATGAGGTACATGATCTTTTATTTTTAATTTATTTCAATTTGTATGCATTCTTGATGTTAAGAAAAGAGTAAAAAAATAGTTTGAGTTTATATCAAATTGCATTCTTGAAAAAACAATATATATTATGTTTAAATTAAGTGTTTAGTGTATTAACCTAACTAACCCGACCCTATTAACCCGAAACCCGATTAACCCGAACCCGACTAACCCATACCGTAATAGGGTCGGGTGTCGGGTTAAATTATTTTTTGTGAAATCCCGACTAACCCGAAACCCGATCGGGTTGACCCGATTAACATCCCTACCTCTCAGTGGGCTTTTGGTTATCAATTGGGCTTTGGACATTTGGGCCTTGGCCTGTTTAAAGTAGGCGTGCCTCAGGATTTATTGGTGGACCTTAAGTTGCTTGATTTGGGCCTGTTTGGGTCTTAAGGTCCATTATTGTGTTGTTGGGCCAAGTTTGGTTAGGCCCATTATGGGAAGGGTAAAATGGGCTTTTATCTTAGGGGGTTTGGATTTGGGATTTAGGCCCACAGTTATGGTTTATAACTTATTCCTGATTAGGGTGATTTGTTTGTATTCAGTGTGGGATCTTCCGGTTAGGTAGCCGAGCATTTAGTTATTTATTAGTGGACTGAGGTGAGTTTTCTCTTAATGTATTAACGGGTTAAAGGCACCAAGTTCGACCTATTCTCTGTGATATAGGATGCTAGCTATATATGTAATATGTATATGGAAGACTAGAATTTGGCTCCTGACAACTGTATGAAAGACCAGGATATGGCCCCTTGTATCTGTATGAAATACCAAGGTCTGGCCCCTAGCAACTGTATGGAAGACCAGGATTTGACCCTCGGTAGGAAATTACTTGTAAGACTGTGGTTTGGCCCATAACACTAACTTATTTATGTTTGGTATATGATACTTTGGGGAAACTCACTAAACTTTTGCTTACAGTTTATATTTGTGGTTTCAGGTACTTCCGGTACTAAGGAGAAGGGCCCGACGTGATGACACAACATTCTCTCCTCACTATTTTCCGTACTTTTTAATATTGTATTATGATGATTTGACATTGTTATTATGTGATGATTTTGGAACAATGTGATGATTGTAACTTTTATTTTAGAATAAAATTTTTTATCATAGTTTTTGGGTCGTTACAAGATTCTAGAGAGCTTTTGAAAACTTTTACCTTTTATAAAAAATCATTTGACATCATAAAATTTTAGCTTTTATTTCAAAACAAAAAACTATGAATCCAAAACTACTTCAACTAGCTTTTGAGCGTTTTTAGCATTTTAAGACGAGTTTGACAAAACTAAATGGTAGCAAGAAATTGGAAGCTAGTAGTTGAAGTTGTAATTTTTATTTGTGATATAAGTATTTGGCAAAAATAATTGGAAGCTTATGAAGTGTGTAAAATTACATAAAAAGATAATTGTTTATAAAAGATAATATATAAATATATTTTAAAGGGCAATTTTAGAAATTGATTTAAAAAACTCAATAATTTTTTTAAACGTTAAATAAAGCATCTTTAAATTTTGAACTTTTTTAAAACTAAAAGCTAAAAGCTTTTACTCCTAAATGATGTTTTTTTGCTTAAATCGAAGTTTTTTTTAAAGGTAAACGCTAGACACTCCCAACAATCTATATCAAACACGCCAAAGTGTTTGGCAAAAATAACGAATAATTTTTCTTAGTTAAAAGCTTAAAAAAACACTATATGAAACTATATGTAAAATTATAATAATTAGATAATAGTTTTAAATTGTAATGTCATAAAATGGTGTCATCTTGTTTTCGTGGGGTTGTGTGTGCTTAGAATATGGTTGGTTGAAGTAATGGAAAAGAATAAAAGGGAAGTGTTGTTTGTGTGGGCTTTATAACTCAGGGAGGCAAAGCTTACTCTCAAAGTAAATGTAGGAACACTTTTGTACTACGTCTATGAAAGTAATGCGACCCTCCTTATCAATCATAAAGTACAAAATCATATGAACTCAAATATCAACCATATAATGATCGATGACATATGTTGATAACTTTAGTTGTAAGTTTTTCATATATTTTATTTGTTTTTAATTTTAGCTTTAAAAATCGTTTATATTGATTAGCTATTTGAAATATTCTTACGTAAAACCAAAATAGAATAATCCTATATCTGAATTATTGTAATAAATATATTGGATGATGAAGTTGAGGATGATTGTGACACGAATATTTTGATAAAAATCAAAGTTTTTGGTTCTATGTGATATTATTATTATTAGACTTAATATATAGCAATTTTAATGGAAAAACGAATTAAAGGTCCATAGAAAAACCCCTTGTAAATTGTAATGTTTGATTAAACATAAGGATATCTATAATCATTGATTTTTTATAATTTTTATCATGTTAGATTTTCAATAAATTTAATTAACATATATTTATTATCATGTATCTTGTCAATATGTGTAAGGTCATGAATGATATGGTGTTCGATAGAATTTGGCTTCTGACATGGTGGACATCAAAACATCTTACATTTGGATTAGGAATAGCACCACATTACATAACTTAGATATGATATCTTCGATTCTTGGTGTTCTTCCCCACCTCTCCATCTCTGGAAATCTTTCTATATTCTTGCTAGTTTACAACATATATTCCTTGTTCTAGAAAACAAAATTTTAAAACTATATTCAAAATTAACTAATCTATTTTTATCTTTATGATTTTTTTATAGAATATTTTCATTCGTTTTGTTATTTTTAAATACATACCATATTTTCATAAGGAAATATTACTTAACAATAGCACCTAATAATATAAATATGTTAGCATATGTGAGTGAAACTAAATAAGTAGACCTAAATAAAGAGTTCATATTTAATATTGTCATAAAATAAAAAGATAACTTTTTTTTTGATGGGAAGGCCACCAATGAAGTGATAATAAATATCGGGACTTTGCAATATTTGATTAATCACAATTCTATAGATTCTATTTACTATAAAAGGTCCCAAAAAAGTCATCGGAGGATATTTCCTATCAAAATTGTTTGTTCTTGTAGCTTTTAGGATTCAAATCCTAGAACAATCCACTTTGTAGTGTTTAAATTTCAAATGACAAAGTAGTTAAAATAAAAGATAAAACTATTATGTATATAAGGCTTGGCAAGGGAGAAAGTTGAAGTGTACGTAGATTTCCATCGTTATACATTATATTTCAATCATTTTCTAGAATCCACAAAATATATTTTTGTTCATTTCAAACGATGAGTTTTTACATAATGAATCTATAATATGTGTTGATTTCTATAAGATGCTACATTATCTAAAAAACAAGGATCAAATTGTATTATACTATTATTCCTCTTTTGAAAAATTGAACTAAAATGGGTTATTATTATACTTATTTGGAAAAATTGTTAGAAAAATCCCAATATTTTCGAAAAAAATTTACTTTAGTCTCAAAAAAAATTTTGAACATAAAAGTTCCAAGTATTTTATTTTGGCTCAAATTAACAATTTTTTTCTTTTAACAGAAAATGATATATTATTGTACAAAATCAAATAATCGGAACTTTTCTATTAAAAAAAAACTGAAATAAATTTTTTCTAAAAATATTAGAATTTTTCTAACAATTTTCCTACCTATTTTACCTTTACATCATAATTCGTTGGGAAAATGACTTAGGAGGGTAACTACCTTTTATCCATGTTCACATATTGGCAACTTCTTCTTTTTTGTACATAATAAAGCAACTAACTTGTTTTAACTATTTAAATTATACCAATATTACCGGTTAATACCTGTTTTAACCGGTAACTCAGAGGGAAAATGACTTAGGAGAGTAACTACCTCTTATTCGTGTTCACATATTGACAACTTCTTATTTTTTTGAACATAAGAAAGCAACTAACTTGTTTTAACTGTGTAACATCCCAAAAATCATGACCAAAAATTTCGTTTTTAATTTAATACTAAAACCATAATTGTTAAACCATTAATTTAATACTCCGGCATCGGGCCCCGTCCGGCATCAGGCCCCGCCTGGCATCGAGCCCCGCTCAGTATATAGATATGTCTCTCTTAGGCCCCGCCCACTAAACACATGCAATCATATAACATGCTAATACATAAAGAAACATACTCTACTTTATCCCTGTCCTAAGAAACATACTCTGCTAATAATGAGATACGAAACTCCGTCCATACTCAGCTAGTTCCAGCCAGGGCTTCAGCAGTGCAAGGTGAGTCTCCTCACTGTGTGAATGAGTCTAAGGCCACAATGCCAACCTATGTAGTCTATGAGTAGGAAGACCCGGGGGTTAGCCCTAGGCATGGTATGCTAGTATGTTATTATATACCAAGGTCCGATGTCGAGCGGGTGCCCGAGGAATGTTTGTATGTTAGATTATACTTGTTGTCTGTGTGATACTTGTATGTGCCTGGTAGGGAGGTGAGTGTGGGCGAGGTCCCGTATCTCATCACTAGCTGAGTACAGACGATGTTCCGTATCTCATCATTAGCAGAGTATGTTTCTTAGGACAAATATATAATAAAATATGTTTTTTTTATATGTTAGCATCTTATATGATTGTATGTGTTTAGCGGGCGGGGCCTAAAAGAGACAGATCTGTATACTGAGCGGGGCTCAATGCCAGGCGAGGCCTGATGTCGGGCGGGGCCCGATGCTAGAGTATTAAATAAATGGTTTGACAATTATGGTTTTAATATTAAATTAAAAATGAAATTTTTGGTCATGATTTTTGATATGTTACACAGTTAAAACAAGTTAGTTGCTTTCTTATGTACAAAAAATAAGAAGTTGTCAACATGTGAACAGGGATAAGAAGTAGTTACCCTCTTAAGTCATTTTCCTTTTGAGTTACCGGTTAAAACATGTATTAGCCGGTAATATTTGTGTAATTTAAACAGTTAAAACAAGTTAGTTGCTTTATTATATACAAAAAAAAAAGTTGTCAATATATGAATACATATAAAAGATAGTTACCCTTCTAAGTCATTTTCCCTAAGTCATTCTTGCCAAAAGTACAAATAACATGATACATTGTCGAAACTTGACTATAATGGTCAAATTCACGTATGGTTAAGAATTTAACTTAAATCTTTGTCGAATTCTTCAAATTTTACCTAAGTTTCAACATTCTTAAAGTCAAATCAAATTCATTTTCTTAAATATAACCTTGATAAATATTTTATACATATCATGAGATTCGAGGTTGAAATCGAACATGAATCCTAATAAGAAAATAGTCGATCAAACTGTTGACTCTGGTCGTCCCAAATAATACAAAATTGAAACTAAAAAAAATTATATGCCAATAATTAAATTATTATTTTTTATATTTGGTTTTGGAAAAAAGTTTTTTCCTTTTTCCCTCTCTCTCCATCTCCTCTGGCCCTTTTTAAACTTGGAACTTCCTTTCAATTCTCTTCCCAGTTCCCACCACTGGAAAATTACCATGAACAACAACAAAGACGCCAAGCGCCACCACGGTGCCACCACTAACAACCAATCAATATCCCACACCGACTCCCAGGACGACGTGTTCCACTCCACTAGCGGTTCGCCTCTTCAACAGGATGAATTCCCATCTTCTCCTTCTAAAGCCATCGTCGCTTTCGACAAGCCTCCGGCAAAAGCTCAGTTGTCTACAGTAGCTTATAACCGATCTGCGAGGGAGGACTCAGTGACTGGTGTCAGGAAGGTAGGCCCCGGCGGTGTTGAAGAGGGAAACGGTGGTGCAGGAAGAGAGAGAAGGTCTAGCGTGGGTACGCTGGGATTGAGGAGGTCGAAAAGAGAAGTAATGGTTGACAGATCAGCATTAGTGTTTAGGGTATTGGAGTTGATATTAAGCGTGATTGCGTTCTCTGTGATGGCAACTGATAAAACTCAAGGGTGGAGCGGTGACTCGTTCGATCGATACAGAGAGTACAGGTATAATTCTTATCAAGAAACTTGTAATTACAGATTTTCATTTTATTGACAAGCATTAAATTATAGAGTTAAATAGATTGCACTGTCATTTTTTTTAGTTCTATTAACTTTTTGTTATAATGCATTAAACGCTAAAAACTAAAAAGTTGAATAGAAAAGTTCAAAACCTAACTTATAGTATATATTTAAGAGTTAAAAACTATAATTTTTCCCAGCGAAGTCTTCACTTGCCATTGAACTTCAAATCCATTAAATGCATGTCAATGTAACATTTTATTATGGTAGAGTTTAATCCAATGAATGACTTGTTCAACTCTCGGACTCACCATTTTGGATGGTCTAAGTTCGGTCTTAATTGGAACAAATAATTTATTTTTGTGATTATTCACCAAGAAATTGGCTCAAGGCCGCTATGTAGAGGGGTCTAAATTTAATAAATACGTGCTTAATTAAAATTTTTAATTTTTAGGATATCATATGCAATTTGAAAATTTGACCTTTTGTCTTCGTTAAGGTACTTTTATATTTATAAACATGAATATTAGGAGTTTAGGACATAACATGTTGCACCGTCTTTAGCGTGTAGGGATTGATACCCATGTCAACAATTTTTTTACCTATATGTTGTTTGTTGTCCCACTTAAAAACATGGGACATAGTTTCACTTTTGGATAATTGTCTATGTGCAACATACGTAAATAATCTCTTCATCATCATCATCAAAGTTAGTCGTAAAATGTTGTTTGGGTATCCAAAAAGGTAGGGAAGTAGTCTACTTTGTCTTGGCCTTATCTGTATTGGTCCATAGGGAAAACACCACACTACATGCATCAAGATGAAACGGGTATGTGGTTGCTCCTACTGTTGTGTTTGTTAAACAAAATCGTGAATGGGGTTTGTTAGTATGATCATCGATGAGAAGGGGTCACCTGTAATGTGGTCCGCGTTTAGGGTTCTTAAGTTTGAAGGTAGGGAATATATCACGATGTTAACGAGCACGAGCACCGGTGGTAGGTGACGACATTAGTGGTGTACTTGGTGATTTAATGGTTAAGTGGTTAGCCGGAAAGCTGAGACTAAAGTTATTTTGTGATGGTGTATGTTTTTGGGTTGCTTGGTTTCCATTTCAAAAAACATGGGTGTGAAAGAGATAGTGGCGGATCATCTTTTAATTCTTTTAAATTTAAACTATAAAATAAATCAAAAAGAATAATAAAGAATGGCTAAATAGTATTTATACATCTCGCAAGGACCAAAAACTCAACGAAAACATATAATGGTGGACTGTTCGAGTTAAAAAAACAAGTTAGGAACTAAATACATAAACTATTTCAAACCACAGGAACCATTCATGTAATTTACGTTAACCTTTTATTGAAAGAGTTTATATGAGATAGTGTTGAGATGTTCTTGTTTTGTTGATTTTGTACATAGAGAGAACTTTAAGAATGACCCTTATGGTTTGCTTTTTGTGGATAAAGTAAAAGAAAAAAGAAACTTTTAATTTGTAAAAATAGCCTATTTTGTAAATTTGGTTGTGATTTGATTCCTAAACCTAACACCACTAACTAGAATCCGTTAAGTTCTTAACAAATTATCAATCTATCCTTATTTATGTATTTTTTTCGTTGTCTTTTATTATTTCTAGATTAAAATCCACAACTTCGTTTTCACTTCACTAGTGAACATCATACTACCGTCATCTGCTTCTTCTCTACCTCATTGCACCCCCACAGAAGAAGAAAACCATCAAAATAACCAAAACTTGTTGTCTCATTTTCTACACGTAATATATATATATATATATATATATATATATATATATATATATATATATATATATATATATATATATATATATATATATATATATATATATATATATATATTCGTAGGGGTAAAGGTTCTTTTTCAATGGTGCTTTCTTAAACTACAAAAAACCCAAATGCAACGCTAAAATAATTTTAGTTTGAGAAAACCACGTATGAGATATAGCATATGTTTGCAACAATTATAAACGGGGGTAGATGGTCGGAGAAATTCTTTAAAGCGGGAGGTAATCGAAATCCCAGACCAACGGATGTAATGAGAATAGTATTTCCTTGCCACTTGCGACTTGTATCTGCTCTCACCACAACACCCCAAACTAAAAAGCACTTCGATGTCCTACTTCACCTCTTTGTCCCAATCTCTGTTTTTCTCTGGCCACTGTCTCTAGCTGTCTCCACCTACGATACACAATGAAACCTTCAAATAATATTATCTTTTAATGTTGAAAATTTTGTACCTTTTGGTAAAGAAAATACAAACAGTAAAGACTATTTTTATATTTTTTTCCTTGTAATAATAATATAATAAGGATTAAATTACACGAATGGTCCCTATGGTTTGGGATAATTTGCATTTTTGGTCCCTAACTTATTTTTTAACTCGGAAGGTCCCTACAATTTGTTTTTGTTGTGTGCTTGGTCCCCGTCTTACCTAAAAAGACTATTTTTCCCTTGATTTTTTATTTTATTTAAATAAGATGGAATAGGTAAGGTAAAATAGGGTGAGGTGGAAGTAGGGTTAGGGTGTGTTTATTAAAATAAATTAAAAAATCAAAGGCAAAATAGTCTATTTAGGTAAGACAGGGACCAAACGCGCAACAAAAACAAACAGTAGAGATCTTCCAAGTTAAAAAAATAAGTTAGAGACCAAACATGCAAATTACCCCAAACCATAGGGACCATTCATGTAATTTACTCTATAATAAGGAGTTTGACTGTTTGATAAATTTTTATATTTTAATAAATTGATATCATAAACCGGTGAAAATAAAGGTAATATTATTTTGTGAAATGAATTTTTGCTATTTAGTAATCATTTTTATTTGTTAATGATTTGCAATTGATTATATGAGGTTATTATTTGATCCATAAATAATTAGAAACAATTTTTTGTCTAAATATTTAAAATTGTCTATATCTCCATTGTTATCAGGCTTAATATATATTTTTCAATTAGTGCCTTTTATATATATATATATATATATATATATATATATATATATATATATATATATATATATATATATATATATATATATATAATTTTCATAATTAATTTAAATGGTGTCTTCTTATTTTGATAAGGCTGTGTGTGCATATGTTAGAATATGATTGGTTGAAGGAAAAGAAAAGAATAAAAGGGGCAGCATTGTTTGTGTGGGCTTTATAAGTCAGGGAAAGCTTACTCTCAAAGTAAATGTTGGAACACTTTTTACTATGTATATGTGTAGTGGGACATTTATTTAAAATTTATCTAATTATTTTATGAATTATATTATTATAAAGTTATAACAAATATTTTTATATTATTAATTTAAATTGTTTTTTATTTTATTAAAGAAAAAAGTCATCAAACTGTCGACTCAGGTCGTCCCAAAGAATATAGTTTGAAATGAAAAATTATTTATATGCAAATGATTAAATTATTTTTTATATTTGGTCCCAAACCCACACAAAGGTTTTTCTCCTTTTTCCCTCTCTCTCCATCTCCTCTGGGCCCTTTTAAACTTGGAACTTCCTTTCATTTATCTTCCCACCACCACGGCAAATCGCCATGGACAACCACAAAGATGACAAACGCCACCACCGCACCACCACAAACAACAAATCAACCTCCGACACCGAAGAGTACTACTCTCCTGGTACTTCACCTCTTCAACCCGACGAATTATCCTATGCCCATTCTAAAGCCATCGTCGCTGTCGACAAGTACTATACTTCCTCAAGATCTCCTACTTCGCACCATCAAAAGCTTCCTCAGACCTTAAATCTACAACCGCCGGAAAAATCTCAGTCGCCTACGGTAGCCTATAACCGATCGGCGAGGGAGGAATCGGTGACTGGCGTCACGAAGGTAGGCCCCGGCGGTCTTGAAGAGGGAAACGGTGGTGCAGGAGGAGAGAGAAGGTCTAGGGTAGCGACGCCGGGATTGAGGAGGTCGAAAAGAGAAGTGATGGTTGACAGATCAGCGTTAGGGTTTAGGGTATTGGAGTTGATATTATGCCTGATTGCGTTCTCTGTGATGGCAGCTGATAAAACTCAAGGGTGGAGCGGTGATTCCTTCGATCGATACAGGGAGTACAGGTAAAATTCGTAAGAAGAAACTTGGTAATTACCCGAATTTGAAATCAATTGGAACAATTTTTTATTTATTTATATGATCCTTTACCAAGAAATTGGTCATATGGCTAGTTTAAAGAGGGAACTAAAAATAACTCTTTGCTTACTTAAATGTGTAAATTTTTAGGGTTTTATACTAAAACTAAAGGGTTTAAATTTGAAATTTTGATCTTTTGTTTTTACCAGTTCGAACAATTCTGCTCTAAAGTAGAAGGGATTTATTCTTTTTTTTCTCCAAACGAATAAAGTGAGCAATAATTTTGCAAGTATACCTAAGGAATGCATCCTTAGTGGATGTTCTCCAAGAAAGGAGAATAATGGGTGTTTGGGTATGTTCTCAAAGGGATTCTTGCAATGTTCAAGAATCATAATCAGATAATTAGTTGTAATAAACTCTAAAAGTTATGGCTATTACTATATTAAGGTAGTAATCTTAGATTTAAAGTCATGGGTATTAGAACAGAGCAGGTTGTATTGTTTTTGACTTTTAGGGATTGAGAACGATATAAATGAGAGTATGAGACAAAAGTTGCAATATGTTGTTCCACCTAAAAATACGGGACAAAGATTCATTTTTGAATAATTGTTAGTGCACAAGTCTTGAATGTCCTCTTCATCGAAGTTAGCCCTAGAAAGTTATTCAGGCATCCATTTTTACAATCAACATCTTTAAAGTGTTTTATAATTGTTATTATTCAATTATATCATCCATTCCCTCATTTGCTTGTGTAGGTATGTGGTAGGTGTGAATGCTATTGCGTTTGCATACGCAGCATTTCAAGCAATTGACATGACATACCTCTTAATTAATGGAAACCATATCATCTCATACTCTCTTCGCCCTCACTTTGACTTCCTAATTGACCAGGCAAGCACCTCAACCACATCATGTATTTTTTATGTTGTACTTGTGTAGGGCCCACATGACAGGACATAACAGAACAGATTGTACCGCATTTGGCGGAGTTAGACTATTCTCAGATCTCAATCTTTTGTCATGTCATGTCATGTCATGTGAGTTTTGTAGCTCATCTGTTTTGTATTAACTAAATAACATAATTTATATTATGACTGTAGATACTTGCTTATCTGTTGATATCAGCATCATCTTCAGCAGCCACTAGAGTGGATGATTGGGTGTCAAATTGGGGAAAAGATGAGTTCACACAAATGGCAACTGCATCAATAGGAATCTCTTTTTTGGCTTTTCTTGCATTTGCACTTTCTTCTCTCATATCTGGTTATAATCTTTGTACCCAGAGCTCTCTCTAAACATATTTATCATCATCAGTGTTTTTACACGAGAATTAAATTGTAAACAGGTTGTATAGGTAAGAGGCAATGTGATAAATTATAAAAGAGTAGAATCTTTCACTTTTGAGGTTGTAAAAATGGTTATCTTAATGAAATAATGCAACCTTGAGCTGATTTCCTGGGCACTCTTGATTGTATATGCTAGGGCTAAATCGAAAAACAATAACATACTTTCATTTATTTGTGTATTATAGCATCCTACTTTTAGTTCTTTCTATTATAGGTCATCGTTAAATGTCATATATTTTTTTCAATAAAACCACTATGTTTTAAATTTATTTTTGTAAAAATCGTTGTAATTTAAAACTTGGTAATTACCCGTTTTACCATAAGTTCAAAAACTAACTCCGTTTTACCATTTAGCTGTTAAGTTAGGGGTATTTTTGTCATTTCACTACACAAGGACCATTTATGAGGTTTTTAATTATTTTTTTTTTTAAATAAATATTAAAGGGGTCTCTCTCTCTCTCTCTCTCTCTCTCTCTCTCTCTCTCCAAATTAAAAGTCTAAACTTCATCTAGATCTGCCACCACCACACTTCATCCAAAGTCCAAACATACACAAAAAATTGTATTCCGGCAAACCCCTTCGTCTCCGACATATATCGACGTTGTCATTCATCAGGTCTCGCCATCTCACTGGCCTCACCATCGTTGGGGCTACCACCACCATCATCATCGCCTAAGAAACCAATATGTACCCAAATGGCCAAACCTACCCCTCTCTTATATCTCTCTCTACCATTCTCCCTGTTCCTTCCCTAGAGTGAAAAGCCCAAACAACCTCCATTACAGTCAATTGCCCAGCTCCATGCCTCTCTCGTTCTAGTGGGTTAGATCTGATTGTGAAGATCACCGGAGACACCCAAAAATGAAAAGAAGCCGCCGCCGCCTCTCTCCTCTGATGCTTGCCAGAAAACGCCGATGTCCCCGACAACCTTCCATCTCCCTCCTCTCTGTCACCAACAACACTCTAGCATCAGACGGAACCCGACGAACAAGAGTCCAACTCCCTTTTCTATTCAAATCACTTCTAAAATCCATAAATCACATTCATATCTGTTGATTTTTGAGTTCTTTGTTGCTCTTAGAGTTTTGCATTTTCTTATTATTCTTGTTCTAGTGTTTAATCTCTCTTATTTGACTCTATTTCTTCAATTTCGTATTTCCCCCCTTATGCATGATCTTTTTATTTGCTGAACTGGATGTATAAGGGGAAGGTTTAATTCTCATGCTCTGGATATTGATAGTTTAATAAATGGGCTGGAAAGTGGGGAAGATAAGTCGTGTACTGAAGGTGTTCGACGAATTGCTTGAGAGAACATCTTTGCCAACATTCAGAATCTTGAGATACTGCATCGGATTTTCCAGTGAACGAATCCCTCCAGAGTTTAGTGAGAGAGAGTGTGTGGTTGGGTTCTTGATGATCGTCGGTAACTGGAGGGAGAGAGAGAGAGAGAGAGAGACCTTTAATATTTAGAGAGAGAGAGAGAGACCTTTAATATTAAATAATTATATTTTTTATTAAATAAGGCAAAAACTTCATAAATGGTCCCCATGGTAGTGAAATGACAGAAATACCCTTCATCTAACGGCCAAAAGCTAACGGAGTTAGCGAAAAGGACCATTTGTTAAAAGTTTTGAAACACAGGGACCATCTGTGAGGTTTTTTGAACTTAAGGACTAAACTTGATATTTTCGAAAACCACAAGGATCATTTTTGAAGTTTTGTCTATTATTTTTTTTTGAAACGGCAAACGATTTAAGACGAAGCCTATTCATCTGCTACATTTTTTGTTATTTATTGATTTACTAAAATGATTCGACTTTTCAGTTATATTTTTTGTTTTTTTCCCGATGATCTGTTTATTTTTATTTTTATTAATTATTATTATTATTATTTTAGTATTATGGTTTTGTGTTTTCTATATATTTTTCTAAATAATTTGACCTTTTAGTTTTCCCGTTTTCCGTTTGGGATTCTAGAATTGTTCCATCATTTGTTTAATTTATTTTTAATTGTGTGTTTTCCATTGCCAACATTCTTAATCGAAATAACAAAACATCATCTTAACAATACCGACTACCAGATATCTAATTTGTTTTATTGAGTACTAGTTGTGAGACCCGTATGTTATACGGGTTGAATAAAACAAAAAAATTAAATATGAAGGTTTAAACAAAAATTTATTTAAATTTAAAATTTAAAATTTAAAATGAAACATATTCAATAATATGAGTTGTAATATTATAATTTAATTATTATTTTCAAATAAGGCAATTAATAATTGAGGTTTAAATATGATGTGTTAATTAAAAAAAGATAAACAATGAGAAAATAACACATGGAAAAAACGTTTATTCAAAAATACCAAAAAATGACATGTGTCCAAGTTAATAAGAGAGTGACATGTGGCAAAATTATTTTCATTTATTAGAGAAGAAGATTGTACATGCTCAGTTTTAATTGTAGAACAAATTCAATATTTTTTTTTTAATAATTTTCCTGGTGAAGAGAACACATGAATTTTTCCGTGAAAGCAATTGTCAAATCATTTTTATTATAACGACGTATATATAATGATTTGTAGAAATGTAAAAAAAACATATTAAAAAGATATAATTATTGTTATAGTCAAATGATGTATCTCAAGTAACTTATTACATAATACATGGTTGAAAATTTATATTCACATATTTATGTTATTTTAAAAAGATTAATCATTTGAAGCAAAGCAAACAGACATATTATTGTACTTGCACATCGTTGTAGTTACAATACTTTTGCAAATATATCAGGAAATGACATACTTATTTTTCAGTTTAACCAATTGAATCATTCAATCCAAATATTTAATATTAACATATATGAATAACATAGAGTTACTATCGGTAGTCTGAAACACTGAAAGGGGTATAGTTGTTTTTGAAGCAATTAGTATGTCGTTGACAAAAAATACACACGATTAAAAATAAATTAAATCAAACTAATTTATAAATCCGAGCAATTGTTTTTAAAACGAAAACAACCAGAATTGACAAACCGGAGGAAACTGAAAATCAGATCATCTTAGAAAAACACAAAGTGTAACCGAAGAAACAAACTGGAAAATCAGATCATCTTCAAAAATATATGATTTTTTTTTTGTCTAGAATGATCTTGAATATCAGTTTGAAATATATTTTTTGTGAGAAAAAATAATTTTAATGTGATATAAACTTGGAATGACCCATTTTGAACAAATTGCCATTTTCCAAATCACAAAAAAAAACCTTGTTATTTTGATTATATCAACCATTGTTTATTGTTAATGATCAATTATGAATATCCCTAAATAAAATTATATGAAAGAATAACGTTTAAAAGATGGGTAAACTGGGTATCAAAAGATGCTATGAAAGAATAAGCAGTGTCTTGTAAATGAAACTGAGTCACTAGAGTATTAATCTCCCATATTAGGTTTAAAATTGGTAAATAGGGTATCAAAAGATAATGAACCCTCTAAGACAATCAAATCTCACCTTTAAATATCTTATTGATATAAAGATTTGTGGCTTTTTCCAACGGAGAACCAGAAGATATAGTTTTTTAAGATCATTTATTTTTAATATTTTTCTTCCTGCATTCTAAAAACTAGATCCACAAAATGCACAACTTATTTGATGTTCATTTGTATGGTAGTAGGATTGTGTTTATCTTCAAGGGGTCATTTTACACAATAAACACATTTACTAACCTTTATCTAATACCGTTTCCATTTTTCATTTTACGTTTACATTTTCTTTAAAAGTGAAAAGCGGGAAAAGAATGTTAAGACAAACTTTAAAGTTTTAAGAAAAATAAAACAAATTTCTAAAGTTCTATGAGCAACAATTTAATATTAAAATGTATCCGCTAGCTCATTGTAACAAGGTATGCTAAAAAACGCAAAATTGCTATTTTATACTGAAGTGTCGGTGAGTAGTTATGACGACTGTAATCTAACACTATCTAACACTAAAAGAAACATGTAATATCAGGAGGAAAGTGTGAAATATATCTTTCTGCGATGCCCAACAATGATAGCTATTTGGTCACATATCGTCCGTTGACTACGTCTGTATAGATTCAACATCTAATTAACCGTCATTAATTATATTAGTGAGTAGGATTAAAATATAAATATTGTTCAGTTGCAAATAATCAACAGATGTAATTAACAATAGAATCTTGACAGAAGCTATATGATTCAAACGAATTAGAAACAGACATGTAACGAACTAGAAACATATTTGTAATGGATTAGCGACGGAATTTTCCTGATACGTAATAATAATAATAATAAATAAAAAATCAAGCCCCTTTGACGACATAGGCCCGTGGTTGCACATCCCCTACCTCCTCAGAGTATGTCTTGTTTGTTTATGGGTTTTGGATAGGGATGAGCATCGGAACGGGTACCCACTTTTGAAATCGGAACCGCCTTGGATTTGATGGTTCTGGAACTGGAATCGCCTTAAGCGATTTCGGTTCTCATTTTTTCATAAATGCTACTTGTTGGGTACCCGTCGAAACTGGTTTATATATATATATATATATATATATATATATATATATGAATATGTGTGTGTTATTTAGACAAGTTTACAATATATTGATCTGATTTTGTCCGTTTTTAATCTGAATTGATTCGATTTGGACCGAACTAAATTGCGGTTTTATTGACAAAAGTTAATAAAATAGATGTAACTGGGTTACTTGCTCTTGGAACCGGTACCGTGGATTCCGGGACTGGTTTCAAAAATTTAAGAACTGCCTAGACTGGTTCTGGTTCTCACGAAATAAGGCGGGTACCAACTTATGCTCATCCCTAGTTATGGATATGTCAGTTTTTTGTTGATATTGTATTTTTCTTTCAATGGTTCAATTGTCTTAAGATAACGATGTTCATTACGGTTTGGTGGAGCATTTGGAGGTTTCGATATGAAATGTTGTTTGAATCAATGAAGAAAACAATAGGTATTGTTAGATAACATTGTTTCTTAGACCCCGTTTGATAATTTATGTCCGAGAAAGTTCTGTCTGGAAAAGTGCTGTATGGGAAATGTTTTCTGACTAGGAAAAAAACCATGTTGTTTGATTGTACATTTGATTGAGTGTGCTGAATAATGAAAAATGACAATATTACCCTGTTGTTCTATACTGTGATGGATGAAATTGCTGAATAATTATAAAAACATACAAATTGTCATACAAAATCAAAATTACATAATAATCATTTAAAATTCAAATAGAATGTCGATTAAGTTGTTTTTAGTTTTTTTCAAGTGAATGTTACGTCGTTATTCTTTCTAGCAATTTTAAAATTTTCTTATAACTCAACATGTGATTATTGACTCGGTTTATGTCCGATAGTGGTGGGATCGATAGATTTTTTTCAAAATATATGAGGATGATTGTAGTGTTGTCAAAAAAAATAATCCAATAAAAATGAATTAAAAAATTAACTAAAAGAAATTAATAATCCAATAAATTAATATTTATTAATATATAAATATTATATATTTATAAATAATATTTTTTAATATATAATAATCCAATAAAAAGAAATAAAAAAATAACTATTTAAAAGAAATTAATAATCCAATAAAATAATATTAATTAATACATAAGTATTTAAAAATAATATTTATTAATATATAATAATTCAATAAAAAAATTAAAAATATCATTTAAAAGAAACTAATAATACAAGAAAGAAAGAGACGGAATTTGGGACACACTTGTCTTTTCAGCCAAAAATATATGGTTTTAAAACTTTCTGGAAAAGTCATATATCTTACCGAGAAAGACTCATTTTTTTGTGCATATCAAACAGTCTTTCCGGTCCATTGAGCCAGAAAGAACTATTTGGACCTGAAAAAATATCAATCAAACAAGACCCTAATCTTTTGAATATAAAATAAGAAGGTCAAAACTAAAACCTAATATATTATTAGCAAAATCTCACGACAATAGCGGTAATATATGGCGGCATATACATGTGGTATATGGTAGGATTCATTATTAATAATAATAATAATAATAATAATAATAATAATAAGTGGATATGTTAAAAATGACAAACAAATTATTTCATCAGTCCATTTTTTATCTACTCTAATAAATGAAGGCTTTTTTTTTATCATATGTCATACTCTCATTCAATTTGTCAAATGTCATTTTGTTATTATTTTGAATTAATTTTTTTTTCCACATGTCATTTTATGGGTTTTTCTATTTTAATAAATTCCATATAATATTTTAATGTAATAATTATAATAAATATAGTAATAAATGAATATCAATTTTATTAATAGACTTACCTTCTTATTTTCAAAATTCTCAAACTAAAACTCATTAGTTTATTTTGTTTATTTATTTAAATTTAAAAGATAAAAAAATCAATTTTAATAAGTCATTAGTTTTCTTATTTTTTTTATAAATCCAAAGTTCTTAAATATTTAGACATTTATATTTAATTTTTTAATTAACTCATGTAATACATAAGTCTTACACCTAGTATACAACAAATACAAAGATTTCAAATATATTTTTATATATTTGAGTATACAACAAATACAAAGATTTCAAATATATTTTTATATATTTGAAATTTTTATATTTTTTTTAATTAACCCATATAATGCATGCGTTTTACACCTAATAACTTAATATTTTTATGTAATAAACTTTCTAAAATCATCTACTTTTAGTGATTGAACTTATTTTTGTCAACTTTTATGTAAGGAATTTTTTAAAACCGTCTTATTTTACTCTTTGTAATAGGCTATAGCCATTAACCTACTTACATGATTAAAATAAAATAATTTTGAAAATTTCATTATCTAAAATTGGACAAAAATAAGTTGAGTAGCTACATATAGACGATTTTGAAAAGTTTATTGCTTAAAAATAGACAAAAATAAGTAAAGAATAAAGATGGACAAACATAAGAGTTTGTTTGTCATATTTTATTTTTTTCCTAATAATAGCTCTAAAGCGAAAAAGAGAAAAGAATTTGAAAAAAAAAAACACTCAGGACATTTTAGTCGTTTCATATATTTAACGGAATGGTGATGTCAAGTGGGATAAAGATCAAAAATGAAGGATTAGTCAACCATGAACCATGAGGAATTGAGGATAGATGGTATCAAGCGTCTAAAAATACAACCAAAACCATAGGGACCAAAACAGTAATTTACTCTTAATACAACCGAACATACAGAAAAATGTATACAATAGGGACCTAAACTGTAATTTACTCTTATCTTAAAAAAAATAATTGATGAGTCGTTGTTAAACAAAACTGTGGAAGGTACAAAAGCCGTGGTAAAATAATGAGGACTTGTACCTCATATTGTACGTACGTGAATTGCATGTGATGTCAATTATTCCTCTTTAGTATATAATATAAACAACTTATTCCTATTCAATTATTTTATTAAATTTCCAAATATATTTATTGAAAACATAACATCCTACAATAAGACAGATGTACTTAATATGAATAATTTTTTTAGCATAAAACTATTTGTTAATGAACCAATATCTATTATTATATTTTTTTGGGTTATGAATATATAATGTCTTTAAATATTTATTTCACAAAATATACCTAAAAACGTATCATATTAATATATTATTACCACTTAATTTAAAATTGTCCTTCAAAAAATTCAGTGTTTACTATTTATATTTAGAATTTCGTTTTTTATCTTGACTTTTTCAATCGTAATGCGATTATTATATTTAAGAAATTGATTTATTAGTCATAAAAAGAAATATTTCATTTTTAGTGACTTGTATGATATTTGTAAATGTGTTGTATTTTATATAGATAATCAATATATTAAGTGGAAACAATACCGTATCCTTACAATAGTGATCTACTTTGGAAGATAATAAAACAATATTAGTTTAACGTTTTTTCATCTTCGATTAATTATCAAATATTTATTGGGTATTTATTAAGAGCTATTTTGGACATATAATTACTAAGGGTCTTTTTATTAACATATGTGTCGATCGATAAAACATATGGGATATACAAAATTGTATTTTATCCTATGTAAACTGCAAGAAAAATGTTAACAACAATAATTATATATAAATTTGTTCTATGGATAAAAATGTAATGGGTAAATTACACGGATGTTCCCTGTGGTTTAGGGTAATCTGCGTGTTTGGTCCCTAACAACTTTTTTTAACTCGGACGGTCCCTACATTATATTTTTGTTGCACGCTTAGTCCCTGTCCGTTTTAAAAAGACTAATTTACCCTTACTGATTTCTTTTACCATTTTTTAAAATATTAGTTATTAAAAACAAATATTAATATATATGAAAAAAAATATTAATTAGATATGTGGGCCCACTTCCTCATCCCCTCCCATAAAACCCCACCCTCCACCTCCATCGTTTTCGTGTCCTTCTCAAACGAACCAACAACACCACCACTTCTATATTCTCTGGCGAGCCACCACCACCAATCAGATGCAATATTAAATAAAAAAGAACCTACGTCGAAAGTCGGTGTTTCTTTGGCAAACATAAACTATAAGTCGCACAACCTGGTAAGGGATCTAGGGTTTTCACACCTCGTTCTCTCGTTATTATATGTCGAAAATTATAGAAAGCTCGACCATGGCAGCCAACGATGGGAACTAGGGTTTCTGAAGCACCAATTTTTGTTCCTGTTCGTGGGAAAAAACTTTGGCAACGGTGAAGATGGATTCTAGGGTTTCTGAAGATCGGTAGGGTCTTTATTTGTTCCCCTCTTTATTTAGTTTCGAACCCACTGAATTCCCCCTTCTCTCACATGGAACAAAAAACGATTTGGTTTATCACTGATATTGTTGGTCTCTAGACTAGATTTTTGTGTTTTAAATGTCGATTTCCCATCATCGAACTTCTTTATTTTCACTGATTTTCGAGACCACAGTTATTTCTAGGATTCCTCATCGATTGAATAGGCGTTAAGCGGTGAAGGCATCAAAAGGTGTTCTTCTGCTATCGAAAAAAGGGTAGGGGGATTCACTTGAATCTTGTTTTCTTCTAGGGTTCATCATCATTTTCTGGTTTTATTTTGGTGTTGAATTTGAGTTACAAGTTTGGTTTTAGATGTATATTCAGATTTAGTGTTGAACGTTAGATGACTTTATGTTGATTTTTGGGTAATTTGTGTGGTATGGATCTTTGGCCGGAGATGATGACCGAATTTGGTGCCGGTGACTGGAGGTGGTGGTAAGAACTGTAGAGGATTAAGCTAGAATCAATCATTTTTCCAGCAATATATTAATAATTTAATTTATTAATAATAACTTGATTAATATAAAAAGAACCAACAAAATGAAAATAGTCATTAAGGGCAAAATAGTCTTTTTAGGCTAGATAGAGACTAAGCGTGCAACAAAAATATAAAGTAGGGACGGTCCGAGTTAAAAAAAAATTGTTAGGGACCAAACACGCAGATTACCTTAAACCACAGGGACCATCTGTGTAATTTACCCAAATATAATAATCTATAAATAAGATCTCGATTTCATGGTTCACGGTTGATTATTGAACATTTAAATTTTTTCTTCAGGAAATATTTTGATTTGCCTTTTTATTTTGCCACAAGAATGTCAGTAGAACTTCAAAATTCAAATGATCAAAAGAGGGAGAGGCACAAGATGAGAAGCTGGTGATACCACATGCTCCATCATTCCGCCGTGGGATATACTGTAGTTTTTGTGGGTTGAGCGGCGCGACTAACATGTTACTTCCACTCTTTTTTTTCTTTCCTTCCATATATGCAATTAGATAAAAGAGAAAAACGTAGCACCTATGTGACATGTGAGTTGTGAGAGGTGGGAGTAGAGATGCTCAAAACAAAATATCTCAAATTTCATATATTTGAAAGTTTTTGAATTTCGAATTCTGGATTTTGATATCCGAAAATCTACTCTTTCAATTTTTATGTTTATAAGTTACGAGTTTACAACCAATCAAAAATTCTATCCACCTTAATATAAACTAGGTGTGAGGCCCGTATATTACACGGGTTGATTGAAAAAAAATTTAAATATTAAATTAAAATGTAAATAGAAAATATTTTTAATGTACAACTTTAAAATAAAAAATGAATAAACGTATTTATTGCAATTTAATATCATATCATATATATGATATTTTTTTACTTTACATGTATAGTATATGACTTTAATTTTAAAAATTAAAACAAACTAAAAATTGACAAGTGGATAATATTTATTTCAAAAATACCACAAAATGACAAGTGTCAAAGCTCATGAGAGATTGACACGTGGCAAAAAACCTTCATTTATTAAGGATGATTAACAATCATAGATAGTGATTATTAATCGGTAAATTAACTATTTAGAAAGCTTTTTTTTTTCAAACCGTTTGTATGATTATTGTTTATAAGTCCAACTTCCTGTGACGTAGCAATTAATAATCAAATATAGGGGTTTAAGCCTAACAAATATGTAAAAGATTATCAAATAGCTAAAATTGGGTAATGTTTTTTTTAGCAAAAGTAGCTTATCTGAAAATGATCGATTTGAAATCTCTAATTAGCAATAACATGTGTGCAACATGGATTTGGAAGTTTAAAGCGACTATAGGGGGGCGAGCTTCGACATAATATAGTTAACCGAGTGATACTTACAAATTTCCATTTTCAACTAATAAATATGAATTATATTCAGATACCGTATGTCCGAAATATCAAAAAAAAATTAATTATAATAAATAGCTATCTGAATTCGAATCCGAAAATTCAGATATTCAAATTTCGGATATACAAAAGTTTTGAATATTCGGATTTTCGGATAATTTCGGATTGTATACTCAAATATTCGGATTCAGTTACTTTTTAACACTCTAATGAACATCAAACACTTACACAAACATTTGAATGATTTGCCAACCACTGTAATTATAATCAATGTAAATTATTTTGATGATCATCCATACATTATCTTTACTTGAAACTCTAATCTTTTTCAAGCTTTCATAAGCAAAAATATCAAGTGAATATGAAACATCAAATACTTGTAAAAATATTTGTAACAATCGATTTTTAGTCAATATTGACGAAAAGGACAATTTGGTCATTTATGAGAAAAAAAGATGAGAATATGAAGTTGTAACTTCATGAAGATTGCCAAGACAAGTTTAAGTCACTATAAGAGGTTAGATGAGTGAGTTCTAGAGAAAGAATGCATGATAAATGCATTTTTGGTCAAAAGGGCAAAATTGGTATTTTTATGCTTTTTAAGCCAAATTTGTGACTTAATAGATGAATACCCGTATTAAGTCAATGGGATATGACTTGAAAAACATGTAGAATATGTTCCTAGCTTCGCGTGGATATAAAGATCACTGGAAACGGATAGAAACGAAGAAGTTATGTGCGTTTGAAGTTGGAAGAAAAATTGCATTGAGTTAGAATGGAATCAACAATGCACCTTGTTGATTCCCAGGGGTCGCGACGTGGCAACACACATAAAATAGATTATAATTAGTTTAAAGAGCTCATTCCGATCAATCTTCATGAGGGATCGATTAGGAGTTGAGATGGGGCGATTTTGCTACCAAAATGATGTTGAGAGAAGCTAGAGATGGTGGATTACAAGGATTAAAATGATATTGAGGTAATGATTTCTTCCTCTTATGAAGATTTGAGCTTTAATGGTGGAATCGTTAATTTGGTTAGATTTCTCGAGTGGTTAATCAGTTTATAACTCCATTATGAGGTTATTAAGAGTGTATAAAAGCTTTTAACAAGCTTTGGAAGTGATTTCCATAGTGAAACTAACCCATTGAGAGTTAGGGCTTGAAACCCTAACTAATGATTTTGAGTAATTGATATTTTAGAGTTACATATAATGAATTAGGTATTAGGAAATGCTTAATTCATCAATTGAATGAGATTTTGATATAGAGAATGAAAGATAGAGTTTTAACCTATTGAGTGGTTGTTTTGATCTTAAGAGTAATTAAGCTCTTAATAGGCTAAGATAAGTATTAAAATTCTTGTGAATGTGTATGAATATGCCTAAGAGAAAAAGATGGGTCAAGATGCAGGAATTGACAAAGGAGCTGAAGTGGGACAATTAATGTGCACTAACTGAAAAGGTGAGTTATCACTCTCACTCTTTCTTTATTATTGTTATATGTGATAGGTTTTTTAGCACAACAACATTCCTACGTGTTCATGCAACCCTAATTGCTTTGGATTTAATTTTGTATCTAGTTATACGTGCAAATAGAAGTTCCAAAGCAACAACCCTTATACTAGCATACAATTTCAAAAATCAATATGAAAAACTAGGTTTTGATTGTTACCTTTCTTGTTATCTCATAATAACAAGTAATCCAATGATGATCTCGACTCTTGAAAGTTTGAGTGCCTCACGTGTAGCACCTCTAAGGGGATCACAAACACCAAAAGCAAAGGATTAGTGAGAGAGGTGAAGAAATCGGCTATGGTTTCTCTTTGTGAAGTAGTGGCTGATTTCAAGAGGTCTAGGGGCCTTTATATACTTGTGGCTGCTAGGGTTTCAATGGAAAACCCCTAATTCCTTACTTAGGCTCCAAGCATCCCATGGACATCCTTCTTACAAGGCCTTGGACGATTTCTATAAGGCCTCCTATATAAATTCGTCCAACCCATTGCAAGGAAGTCCAGCAGCCCAGTTTGCAACTATCAATGATTTGCAAACCAGTCCCCTTACTTTTAGTTAGTTCCTTTAATCCCAAAATTAATACCAAATTAATTTTTGATTAAATACTAATTAAATAACATGATTTCCAATTAATATATTATTTTTATAATATATTAATAAATCATTAAATAACCTCTCTCTCCAAAGTCATCATGTCAAGTTGTTATGGTGAAGGCAACCCAAAATAACCATGCTAATATCAGATCAAGTACATACTAATTATAGTTATGGGTTTATACACCTAATCCAACATGGGAATCTCCAAAGGCTACAACTGGCCATAGGGACGTTGGTGCTCTGTCTTGACCTGACGACAGGTTAAACATCTCTCGACTACCCATGCCACATCTCTCTTCATACATGGCCACCAATAATCCTTTTTCAAGTCCAAATACATCTTGGTGGCCCCAGGATGGATCGAAACTCTCGACCTATGGGCCTCTTCCATCAAAATCCGTCGGGCTCCACCCGTATATGGCACCCATATCCGCCCATGGAAGGTCATAAGCCCCCGACTATTAGTCTTAAACTCATAAATATGCCTGATCACCCGCTCTCTCTTCCGGTTCTCTGGTCTCATGGCCACCGCTTGGGCCTCTCGGATGGTATCTAAGACTGGAGTCATCACCGTCATCCTCATACGCACGTCTTGGATCGGAGCACTCACTGCTCTACGACTCAGGGCATCGACTACCACATTAGCCTTGCCAGGATGATACAAAATCTCACAATCATAGTCTTTTACTACATCCAACCACCTCCTATGTCTCATATTCAGGTTGGGTTGATCCATAAGGTATCTCAAGCTCTTATGGTCGGTGTATATGCTACATCGGACACCATAAAGATAGTGGTGCCAAATCTTGAGGGTGAATACCACCACCCCTAACTCCAAATCATGGGTGGGATATCTCGTCTCGTGAGGCTTCAGCTACCTCGTGGCATATGTTATCACGTGTCCCTTCCAGGGGCGGTCCTAGCTAGGTGCCCGGTGTGGCACCGGCAACACCTAGCTTCCGCGCATGTAGTAGAAAAAAATTTATTTTTTTTAATTTTTACCTATTGTGCCACTACGTAAAAAAATCGTGCAACTACTAAAAAAATTGTGCAACTACATAAAAAAAATTTCACTCTATCGGGAATTACCAAACGAAAAAAATAATAACGAGCCCGCAATCCAATGTTTTAATCGATTATTGTCTAATAGTCCAATTGCCCAAAGCCCAAAAAAAACTTAAGTGGTTAAATTAGCAATTGGGCTAATTGCTTGTAAAAAAGATAGCCCATCCTAATTATTTGAGTTTCTAATTGATGATCGGTACAAGCAAAAAAAAAAAAAAAAACGATTACACAGCAACAACCGATCGTCCAGAAGTCGACTCAACTACTTGGCGCTTGCGGCTTGCCTCCAAGGCTCCAAAATTCAATCGATTGCCTAATGTTGATCACCCCTGGATGACTTCTATATTCTATCGAGTCACAGGCTCACAGCCCAATTGGCCAATTCTGTCTTCTTGATCGTGAGTCACAGCCCAATTGCCCAAAATCGATTTTGTTGTTTGCCTTGAATCTTGATCGATTTCTTGAAGCAATTTTCAACAAACTGTCTTCTTTCAATTTCTACAATGAAGCAAGTAAGTTTTACCAATTCATTTAGATATTTGAAATTGATATGTTTTTTAAAGATATTGATTGACTTGGGTGAAATTGATTTGTTTTGTTGAAGTTATATTGTTTGATTAGGTTATATTCATATATTGCTATGTTTTTTTTATTGAATTGATTGTTTGATTAGGTGAAAGCAACTTGTTTTATTGAAGTCATTGTTTGATTAGGTGTAATTGTTAAGTTTTTATTGAATTTTTGTTTGATTAGGTGAAAGAAACTTGTTTTATTGTTTGATTAGGTGTAATTGTTATATTTTTGTAGGTTAAACTAAGTGGTTTTTTTACCAAAAGACAAAGACCTAATCCTAATGAAAGTGGTGAAGAATGTTCCCAAATACCAATCACCAATCAATCAATTCCTTCCGTTTCTAATCCTAATGCAACTCCACAAACAACCAATCACCAATCATTCAATCCCTTCGGTTTCTAATCCAACTCCACAAACACCATGTTCTAACCAACCTATTGACTTGAAAGATCTTCCAAAGGACCTGGCGGATAGGCCATTGATTACAAGTTACAATTCAAATATAAGAGATGATGTAAGAAGAGCATATTTGCTTCAAGGGCCGTGTCAAGTAAGGGCACATAAGTTTCCTAAAAAAAATAGGTGATAGATTTAGAAGATTCGTTCCTTCATGGTTTAATGACTTTGATTGGTTGGAATATAGTGTGAAAAAGAATTGTGCATATTGTTTATATTGTTATTTGTGTGGGGACCTCATGGGACAAAAAGGAGGGAGAGATGCATTTGTTTCCCAAGGTTTTGATACTTGGAATAAAAAAGATGCATTTCGGACTCATGTGGGTGGTGTTGATAGTTTTCACAACAAAGCAAGAGAAAAGTGTGAGTTTTTAATGAGGGAAAAACAAGCAATTAATGTAGTCTTGAGGAGGCAAACCGAAGCGGAGGACAATAAATATAAAGCTCGATTACGTGTTTCTATTATTGTTGTTACACTTTTATTAAAAACCGGTTTACCGTTTCGTGGTCATGACGAGTCGGTTAACTCGGAAAATAGAGGGCTTTACATTGAAGTGTTAAAAGCCATTCGAGAGACTAGTGAAGAGATTTTCAACAATACTTTAGAAAATGCTCCTAAAAACAATCAACTAATTTCCCCTAAAATTCAAAAAGAACTTGTGCAATGTTTTGCACAAGAAGTACTTTTGAGTATTCGTGAAGAGATTGGTCAAGATGTTTTTGCTTTACTAGTTGATGAATCTAGTGATGTTTCAAAAAAGGAACAAATGGCTATTGTTTTGCGTTATGTCGATAGTCTTGGCTTTGTGAAAGAAAGATTCATAGGAATAGTGCACGTGAAGGATACATCCTCTTTGACCCTCAAAAACTCCATAAATGAAGTACTTACAAGTAATAAGTTGAGTTTTAGTCAGGTAATTTATTCTTTACTTTTTTTTATTTCAATTTAATTATATATATATATATATATATATATATATATATATATATATATATATATATATATATATTAATTGTTTTAAATTTTAATAGATAAGAGGACAAGGTTACGATGGGGCTAGCAATATGCGAGGGGAATTCAATGGTTTGAAAGCTTTGATATTACAAGAGAATGACACAGCTTTTTATGTACATTGCTTTGCACACCAACTTCAACTAGTAGTTGTGGCTGTAGCAAAGAAGCATGATGGTGTTAGTGACTTTTTTGAGCAAATTTTGTTGGTGGTTAATGTTGTTTGTGCCTCGTGTAAAAGAAAAGACTTACTACGAGAACAAGCAAGAGAAAAGGTGCAAAAAGGCTTGTGTAGTGGTGATCTTGAAACAGGAAGAGGGTTAAATCAAGAGACTACACTTGTTCGAGCGGGAGAAACAAGATGGGGTTCACATTTCAACACACTCACAAGTTTGATGAAGTTGTTTGCAGATGTTCTTGTAGTTTTAGATTTTGTGAAAGAGGAGGGAGGGTCATTGGCAAACCGTCAACAAGCATCTGGAATCTTAGCATATTTTAAATCATATGAGTTCGTGTTTTACTTACATATGATGTATGAAATTTTACACCTCACGGGTACATTGTCAAAGCAACTTCAAAGAAAAGATCTAGACATTTTGGAAGCTGCTTCGATGGTTAGAGGGACAATGGAGGCATTGCAGTCTTTTAGAAACATAGGGTTTGCTAGCATTTTGTCAAAAGTATCCTCTTTTTGTCAAACACACGAAATTGAAACTTTAGATACGGAAGAGTTGTATATTGGTGCGAGAAACCGTAGGACTAAAAAGACTAATAGGTTTCATTTTGAGGTTGAAATCTTCAACACAGTGGTAGATATGCAACTTACAGAATATCGGGATCGATTTAGTGAAACAAGCACCCAATTACTAGAATACATGGGTGCTTTGAGCCCTTGTGATTCATTTGCACAATTTGACAAATCAAAGTTATTGAAGTTGGGTAAGTTATACAAGTATGACTTTGATGATTCAGATATGATAGACCTCGAAGGGCAACTTGAGATATTTTATCACTCCTGCATCAAAGATGAGTGTTTCACTAGTTTGAAAGGAATTTCCAACCTTTCTCGTTTGATGGTTAGTACAGGGAAGCATCGGTCTTATCCTTTGGTTTATAAGCTTTTAAAGTTGGCTTTAATATTACCCGTAGCGACCGCAAGTGTAGAAAGATGTTTTTCAAAGTTGAAGCTCTTGAAGACAGACTTGCATAACAAAATTGGCGATGAATTTTTGAACGACGCATTGCTTTGTAATGTCGAGACGGAAGCACTTACGAAAGTTGAGGATAAAAAAGTAATGGAGCGGTTTCAAAAGATGTATGCACGAAGAGGACAAATTTAAATTATAATAGATAGTTGTTATATAATGTTTAATCAAAAAAATTGTATTAGATGGTTTATATTATGTTTGACCGGATTTCTTTTAACATTCTATATTATGTTTAACCAGAAAAAAAAATTTGTGCAACCCCTACAACTAATTCCTGCGTCTGCCCCTGGTCCCTTCTGCATCAACACATGGTACCCATTCCTGATATGGATGTATCATAGTAGAATACGAAATCCTCTACTCCCTCCAGAATGGCTAACACTAGAGCTTCGCACAATCTCTGGCGAAGAGTCTCGGATGATGCCTGCTGCTCAGGCCCGCAAGCAAAGATAACACCCTTCCTGATCAATTTGGTGAGAGGAACAACAATATTGGAGAAATCTCTGATAAACCTCCGATAGTAGCCTGCCAAACCCAAAAAAAAACTTCTAATCTCGGATGGGGACCTCGGCACCTCCCACTGCATAACTGCCTCAATCTTGGCCGAGTCGACCAAAATCCCATTCTGGTTAACGAGGTACCCTAAAAACTGGACCTCTCGTAAGTCGTAACTAACAATCACACTTGGAAAATTTGGCGTGAATCCTCCCCATCCTCAACACCCAAGAATCTCCCGAAGATGCTCTTCATGCTGTTCTCTAGACCTTTGAGTACACCAAAATATCATCGATGAACACGATCATCGACCGATCCAACATGGGCCTACACACCCAGTTCATGAGGTACATGAACACTGCTGGTGCATTAGTGAGCCCGAAAGGCATCACCACAACCTCATAATGCCCATAACGAGTCCAAAAGGCCGTCTTCTGGATATCCTACTCGCAGACCCTCATCTGATGATACCCATATCTCAAATCAATCTTGGAAAATCAATATGTTGCAACTGGTTAAACAAATTGTCGATCCACGGTAGTAGATAACGTTTCTTGACCGTCAACTTGTTCAACTACCGGTAGTCGATGCACATCCGGTGTGAACCATCCTTTTTCTTGACAAAAAGGATCCGCGCTCCCCACGACGAGCTACTCGGTCTAATGAAACCCTTCCCCAACAGCTCCTGGAGCTGCGAGGATGACTCCTGCATCTCTGGCGGTGTAAAGAGATATGGTGCCTTGGTAATAGGCACCGCCCCTAGAATCAGATCAATCCGAAAATCCACCTGTCTCTCAGGAGGCACACTCAACAATTCATCGGGGAAAACATTCGGGAACTCACATACCACTGGAACATTGGTAACAAAAATCGGCCTCTTAGTGACAACCTGCGTGTCCACCACATATGCTAAAAATCTCGCGCATCCCTGCTATAGAATCTGCCTTGCCCTGGCGATAGAGCAGAAAGCTAATCCAGATCTAGTTCCCTCGCCATTGATCGTAAGCACTCCCCCACTAGGGTCTCGTATCGTCACCATCAGACACTCGCAATCAATCACGGTTCCAAACTGGCTCAACAAATCCATGCCCACTATGACGCATACATCTCTCTCGCTATCGGCACCAGATCTATCGGAAACTCAACTCCGAAAATCTCCAAAACACATCCCCGGAATACATCAGTGGGAAAAACCACATGCTCATTGGCTATGGAATCCCTCAGTGGTCGACTCAAATCCTCGCGTCTAACATTAATGTGACGACTAAAGGATAAAGACACGAAGGATCGACTCGCACCCGAGTCAAATAACACCAAGGCAGACACATAATTCACAAGGAAAGTACTTACATAAAACACAATATATAAGCATAAACATATAATAGCAATAAAATAAGGAGATACATACCAGCAACAACGTCAGGGGTTGTGCGGACCTCTTCCGTAGTCAGCTGGAAGGCTCTCCCACGAGCTCTCAAATCCTCGGCTTTCACCAACCGACCATCAGTAACACGCAAAGCAGCAGGAGTAGAAGCCTGGGTTGATCCCTGTGTGAGCTGAGGACACTCGGCCTTCCGGTGGCCAGTCTGGTTGCAATGAAAGCAAACCGAAAATCTTTTGGGGCATTCCTTCGCCATATGCCCATCCTTACCATATTTTATGGCAAATCCCTGCTAGTAAAGATCCCTCATGACTCTTGCCACACTTGCCACATGTGCGGCCCTTCTGGCCTCCTGCTCTCGTATCAGCGGGCTTAGCCCGCTTGGCTGCCGGCTGCGACTGCACTGGACTCCTGTCTCTACCCTGAAACTCTCCCTCCTCTCTAGTCTAAATATCCAGCTCAATCTCCCTCCTGCTGGCATTGAATTGTAGCTCAGCCAATGTCCGATATGATGATTTCGCCACGAACTCCCGAATATCTCGCCTCAAAATGCTCAAGTATCGGCTCACACGTTCCTGCTCCGTAGACACGTGCTCAGGGCAGAACAGTGCCCTCTCATGAAACATCCTCGTTGTAACAGCCCAAAATCTCAAGTATTGTTAAATTGCATTTTGGGGGTGTTTTAAAGGGGAGACTCGGCGAGTCGGAGCCAGACTCGCCGAGTAGGGTCGCAGACTTGGTCGCGGGTTCGCGACGTGACTCGACGAGTCCAGATATGGACTCGGCGAGTCGACGCTGTTCAGCAGAAACCCTAGCCGTTTCGTATTGGGTCGTATATAAGGGTTGTATTGTCGTCATTTCGCGTCTTTTGGCCGATTGTGGAGAACCCTAGACGACTGTGGCATCTAGAGCAAGCTTGAATGCCATTATTGGCCTTGAAGAAGTTGTTAGGCAAGAAGAAGAGGAGTTTTGGCTAAAGGAGCAGCAAGGGAGTCATATTCTGAGGGTTGGGGACACAGAGGACACATTATTCAGGTAAGAACTCGAATTATCCTCTGCTATGTTGATGTGTTATGGGATTAGGGTTTATGAAACCCAATTGGTGATTTGATGGATTATTATGTTGTTATACATGAGTTTATACCCTAGTAATAGGATGACTAGAGGTCCAGAAGTCCCATGAGTGTGTATCTCGGGAAAAACGTATTTCAGGAAGCAGTTGGATCGACTGCATGGCATGGACTCGCCGAGTCGGATGATCAGACTCGGCGAGTAGCTTGAAGATTTATTGGGACTCGCCGAGTTGTTCTTCAGACTCGGCGAGTGGAGTTGGGGTGGCCCCGCGATTCTTCCAGGGGTGACTCGTCGAGTCAAAGAGGATACTCGACGAGTAGTAGGGGAATCTTAGAGGACTGAAGGACGACCAGACTCGCCGAGTCGCCAGGGAACTCGCCGAGTCCAGTCGAGCAGACAATGGACTGTTGACCAGAGTTGACTGGTGTGATTTCTTAGGGTCAGTTAACGTGGAAGATAGAAGTACTAAAAAGGGATATATGATGAGACAGGGAGCTTGGAGCTCGGAGGATCAAGTGCAAGGGATTTCGGGAGTTGTTATCTTCCAGTGACCGCGAGGTGAGTCTTCTCACTATACTTCACCCGGAAGGGTTTGTTTGTGTGACCGGAAGGTCAAGTATGTTATGTGTTATGCTTATATGCTATAAATGGAAAGTTAGTTGCTACGTGTGATATTCATGTTTGTATATGGGCCGGAAGGCAAGGTATTATGTGACAGGAAGGTCAGGTATGATATATGATATATGTGCTTTATGTGTTAAAGTATTGGTATTATGTGTTATATGTGTGTATGGGCCGGAAGGCAATTATCTTGTGGATCGAAAGATCCGGGCCGGAAGGCAATTATCTTGTGGATCGAATGATCCGGGCCGGAAGGCAAAGTTATGTGAACCGAAAGGTTCGGGCCGGAAGGCAATGCTATGTGAACCAAAAGGTTCGGGCCGGAAGGCAATGTTATGTGGACCGAAAGGTCCGAGCCGGAGGGCGTATGTGCGCAAGGTATTTTGGGGAACTCACTAAGCTTCGTGCTTACGTTGTTTGTGTTATGTCGTTTCAGGTTTTACAGTAACACGGGATGGCAACGGTTCGATTGTACACACCGAAGCAAGAGTTGTGTTTTGGAGGATCCTGGTCTTCTATTTTAATGAAAATGAAACTATGTTTGTAATTTGAATGTGAATAAGATTTTAAACAAGTGTTTTTAATATTAAATTGATTATTTAAACAAAAATTTTATTTTCGAAAATCTTGGTGTTACAAATTGGTATCAGAGCCTTGGTTTGAGGGATTCGGATGCGCCTACGGGTAAATCTGGACTCAAACTGAGGAGGTAAGAAAAAGTTTTCCAAATAAATGGTTTCCTAAAAGTAATTAAGAGTTCAAAGAGAAAGCAAGAAAGAGCAGTGTGTACAATCAGCCAGAGCCAAACGGTGATTTCCCAAAATACCCTTACTGTTGTATTATGAAATATCTATTATGCACTTTATGAGATATTATTGCATGCTAGAGACAGGCTAGGTATTTCACATCTTAGAACTAGAGTGGCCTGATTTGTGATGCCTTAGTCTAGGGTTTGCTGTTATATGTGCGTTATGCTTTTGTGTGTATGTGATGAGTGAGAGTATCTAGTTAGAACGCACAAGGGGTAAAGCTACGGAGTACAGAGGTACTTCCGAGGATGAGCCGAGAAGGTGGAGCTACCACAGATGGGGAGTCCTATGTATGCTTCAATGCTCGAATGCTGCTTGCTTTGTGCTTTGTGGAGTTATCGATGATGGGAGTCAGCTACCAAGTGAGTATGACGATACTCAGGAGGTAGAGGGCTGGCATCATTGGGAACTCTTCAGCAGCTGATAGCAAAGAAGCGGGAGGACGGCAGAAGGGACTAGGGAGTAAATCTAGCCAGATGAGTGCGCTGGTAGAGTAGAGGATTTCGCTGGAAAGCGAGCACGCGCGATGAGATAGGTGAAAGAGCAGGTTTATCAGCTACTTAGGAACTCCGGGATGGTCCGTGTGGAAAGTATGGGTAGATGTGGCAGGTAGTATGGGCCCGTACTACTGAAAGCAGAGGACCCATACTTGATACAGGGGGCATCCTGAAGGTCCTAAGGAACCGATTGAGGGGTGATGTTATGGTTCGGATGCCATACATCGGAGCGGATACAGAGTGATGTTATGGTCTGGGCACCATACATTGGATCAGATTGAGATGGATGTTGTGGTCCGAGTGCTATACGTTGGAGCAGATTGGGGAGTGGTGCTATGGTTCAGGTACCATACACCGAAGCATGTTGAGGAGGGATGTCATGGGATGAGTACCATGGTTCGTAGTGGATGATGTTCGTGGCTATCTTGTTATCCGGTTATGACCGATGAGGTGGAGATTTGACGCTATGGGTTTCAAGCCTGTAGACCATGATTGAGTACGGGGAGGCGTTCCTCGAGGGGAAAGGCGAGTGCCTATCAGAGCATTTTGGGTAAGAGTCAAAAACAGGGGAAAATTTCAGTTGAGTTGAGCAATCGGACGACAGAGGAGAGGTCACCTTTTGGGTGAGTAGTGTCATTTATGCTCGTGTGCCAGACGCGAGAGGTTTGGTGTTTCAGTTCTGGATTTGGGAGTACACCCTGCTGGTAGTTATCGATAATGACTTCCCTCAGAGCATCAGGTAGCGGGTGTACCGCGAGACAGAGATTTATCGTGAACAGACAGTCAGTTGGGGCTGAGGTAGTCGAGAACCACACCACACCTAATTGAGAATAATAGGTTGGGTTATAGTGGTAGCAGTGAAGAGTTCAGACGGGTTTTGCAGTGCGGGGAGTCGTCGTCTAGGTTTAGAGTAAGTCCCTGTTCTTGGGACAAATCCGACGTTGGATACGGATTGATGAGTTGAGATGAGAGGAACGATGATGCTGCAGTGCATTCTACTAGCCAGATATGTTATCGAGCAGTGCAGGTGCTTAGTATTAGATCTGTATGGGATTTGGAACGATTAGAGGCAGCCGTGATGAGAAGTTCTTGGAGAGTTAGCTAGAGGTTCAGAGTATAGGGGATTGTTTGACTCCATAAGGGGAGGGATTATCGGGTGTTGCACAACACTTTTCTGGAGCAGATACGATTTCGCTGGTGAAGGATAGTCGGGGTTTTTCAGTATCGGGACTTCTATTACGCGAAGCCTCCCACATTCGATGGAGTTCAGGACTCGATTGTTGCTATAAGATGGTTATCAGACATGGAGGGGTGTTTCTCCACGAGTTTATGCCCTGCCGATCAGAGGGTGGGGTGTGCTCTGAACCTGTTGAGGCTCGGGGCGAAGGATTGGGGGAGATTGACCACGAGGTCATTTTCTGATGCGCAGAGGGCTGTAGTTTCATGGGGTCAATTTAGAGGGATGTTCAGTACTCGCTATGTTCCGTGGGATGAAAATGAGAAATTGGCTCGGAAGTTCCTTGAGCTGAATCAGGATTTGGAGTCGGTGACTGAGAGCACCGGGATGTTTATTGAGAGGGCGATATTTTGCCCTGAGTTCGCTTCGGAGCAGGCTCAGATGCCCGATATACGAGTAAGCTCAAGGGGGTATCAGACAGTTCGTGTCTGCGCGGAGGTGCGAGACCCTGTTGGAGTTGCAGAAGGCCGCCATGTGGCGTGAGTTAGAGGTTAAGTTGCAGTTGCGTGAGCTGGGACAGGCCCCGGTGCAGTCGCAGTCGGCGCCGAAACGGTTCAGGACCGTAGACGTTGAAATGGGGGATCGGAGCGGTCACACTTGTGGGAAGTGTGAGAGAGATGGCACCGGAGCTTGTTGGCCAATGGTGCATGCCACGAGTGCGGAAAGGAGGGGCATGGGGCACGGGGTTGTCGGCAGTCAGTGCCAATTCGGGATTCCAGGATTTGTTATCAGTGTCGGCAGGTTGGACATTTGAGGGTCAAATGTCCACAGCTTTTGCAGGATCGGTGCAGGCTCTAGCACCGGCCACCTTGAGGAGTTCAGGAGGAGGACAGGATGGAGTAGAGCCCAAGGGCTCAGGGTTGTGTTTATCGGCTTGCGGCAGAGGGAGACGGAGCAGTGCCGGAGGCAGCTGCGGGTATGATGCTGTCTTGATGTCTTGATTAGCTTGCGTTGTTTGTGGTGTATTGTTTGTGCGGGTAGTGTGGTTTTCGATGCGATATTCAACCTTTGGCAGGTTGTGGGTTTGGTTATGGGTTGTTGCTTGGGAATTCCGTTGGTCATCGTTCGTGAGGGTTGATAGTGGAGGTGCGGCACTGGGTTGAATGACGGGTAGCATCTGCAGTTGTGGAGTGGATAATTGAAAGATCGGATTCTTTTGAGCGGATTGATCAGGGAGGAGATGTGTTTTGCTGAGGGTTGCTTACGCTTGTGGGAAGCAGTCAGTGGGTAAATGTTCTCTTTGTGCAGGATTGTTCTGAGAGGTCGTTAATGACGATCGGTGGCAGTTAGTCAGTGCTTTAGTGGGGGAGAATTAGAAAATTCTCCGGGAGATCGATGAGTATGTGAGGGTGCTTAGCTGCCGGGATTCAGCAGTGTTTGTCAGCGCAAAGTATAGGCCGACGAGAGCGAGTGTTGGGTATGCAGGGCGCGATACAGACCTAGGGCATTTGATTGTGGAGGCCTGAGAGGAGGTCGGGATCGAGCTTGAGTAAGTAAACGGAATTTTGCGATCAGAGTATTGGTACGTTTGAGGTACGTGATAGTGGTACTGCATTAATCCCACAGGAATATGTTGTGCATGTTTCTAGAGCTGGAACCGGAAGGTTCCCAGAGTTAGAACCTGAGGGTTCGCGGAGTTGGGTGTACGGACCCACGGAGATATAGCCTCGAGTGGCTAGTATGTGTTATGAGAGTCGGTCCAGTCATACTGGAGACTCTGTTGGTATTGCTGGATTAGTTTGAGATTTGCGGATCACGTATGTTGCAGTGTGATTACATTGGAAGGTCTGGCCCTGGGTTGTTGATCTTGTTTGGCGGAGGCAGTGATTTTGATGAGTGGAGAGAGTGCATGGGATTGGGAGCCCCTGCAATGAGAACCAGAGTATGTGAATAGCAGTTACGCAAAAAGGGTGGTGTCGCTTGGGGCGAGCACCGTGGCACCGGTTGGAGTGGCATTATGTTCAAGAGAGTTCCGCGGAAAAGGAAAAGAGGAGGGTATGTAACTCCGAAGGGGGTGCAAGTCCACGAAAGTGGAAGCTGCAGGGCAGAGTTATGGTTAGGGTATTTCGAGTATGGTTTTGACCATCCGGTTGGGATGTCTGTTGAGGTTCAGAAGGGATGCATGGAGAGAGAAAATTTTAAATTCTCAGTGTGAATCTGATCAGAGTGTAAGGTGGATGAAGTGGTTCGTCTTGGGAGATGTTCGAGGATATCATCAGTGTATCGAGTCTTCCAACCTACGAGTGTTGGGGCTAGTTCAGCATGTGTATATGATGTCAAGAGGAGAAATTGTGAGAGTTACTCTGGGAGTGAGAATGGATCTCTCAGCTGGTCTGGGATGGACAAAGTGGACTTTGGATCGGGGATCCGGTGGTTCAGGGCTTCCTAACCCTTATTGGTCGAGTGATGGTTGGGGTTTAAGAGCAGAGTTGCATTTTGGGTAGTTCTTGGTTACAGAGAGAGATGGACAGTGCAGAGTTTGGGCTTCAGTCGACAGAGCAGACTCAGCAGGTTAAAGAGAGTTAGTGATCGTCTAGAGTTATCAGTAAAGTTATGCAGGCAGACGCCGTTGCGAGTATGTGATTCAGGTCAGCGACTCCGTATTTCTGTCAGGGTGCTTCGATTTAGGAAGAGGGGGTAAATGGGGGGCCCCGGTATGTTGGGTCTTTTCGTGAAGGTGCGAAGGTAGGAAGGGTGGCCTATCGGTTGGAGCTGTCAACGGAATTTGGGCGGATCCATGACACTGGTATGTGTCGCAGTTGAAGAGGTGTATAGCGGATGAGTCAGCAGTGGTTCTACCAGAGAACGATTAGGTGGATGCGAGCCTGTGTTACGGCGAGAGGCCAGTGGCCGTCGGAGATCGGAAGATCAAAGTTCTGAGGAACAAGGAGGTACCTCTGGTATTGGTTCAGTGGCAGCCTCGGAAGAGATTGGTAGTGACTAGGGAAGTCGGTACGTGTGATGCGGGAGCGGCATCCAGAACTATTTTCAGAGTGAGACTTCGAGGGCGAAGTCTAATTCTAGTGGGGGAGAGTTGTAACAGCCCAAAATCTCAAGTATTGTTAAATTGCATTTTGGGGGTGTTTTAAAGGGGAGACTCGGCGAGTCGGAGCCAGACTCGCCGAGTAGGGTCGCAGACTTGGTCGCGGGTTCGCAACGTGACTCGACGAGTCCAGATATGGACTCGGCGAGTCGACGCTGTTCAGCAGAAACCCTAGCCGTTTCGTATTGGGTCGTATATAAGGGTTGTATTGTCGTCATTTCGCGTCTTTTGGCCGATTGTGGAGAACCCTAGACGACTGTGGCATCTAGAGCAAGCTTGAATGCCATTATTGGCCTTGAAGAAGTTGTTAGGCAAGAAGAAGAGGAGTTTTGGCTAAAGGAGCAGCAAGGGAGTCATATTCTGAGGGTTGGGGACACAGAGGACACATTATTCAGGTAAGAACTCGAATTATCCTCTGCTATGTTGATGTGTTATGGGATTAGGGTTTATGAAACCCAATTGGTGATTTGATGGATTATTATGTTGTTATACATGAGTTTATACCCTAGTAATAGGATGACTAGAGGTCCAGAAGTCCCATGAGTGTGTATCTCGGGAAAAACGTATTTCAGGAAGCAGTTGGATCGACTGCATGGCATGGACTCGCCGAGTCGGATGATCAGACTCGGCGAGTAGCTTGAAGATTTATTGGGACTCGCCGAGTTGTTCTTCAGACTCGGCGAGTGGAGTCGGGGTGGCCCCGCGATTCTTCCAGGGGTGACTCGTCGAGTCAAAGAGGATACTCGACGAGTAGTAGGGGAATCTTAGAGGACTGAAGGACGACCAGACTCGCCGAGTCACCAGGGAACTCGCCGAGTCCAGTCGAGCAGACAATGGACTGTTGACCAGAGTTGACTGGTGTGATTTCTTAGGGTCAGTTAACGTGGAAGATAGAAGTACTAAAAAGGGATATATGATGAGACAGGGAGCTTGGAGCTCGGAGGATCAAGTGCAAGGGATTTCGGGAGTTGTTATCTTCCAGTGACCGCGAGGTGAGTCTTCTCACTATACTTCACCCGGAAGGGTTTGTTTGTGTGACCGGAAGGTCAAGTATGTTATGTGTTATGCTTATATGCTATAAATGGAAAGTTAGTTGCTACGTGTGATATTCATGTTTGTATATGGGCCGGAAGGCAAGGTATTATGTGACAGGAAGGTCAGGTATGATATATGATATATGTGCTTTATGTGTTAAAGTATTGGTATTATGTGTTATATGTGTGTATGGGCCGGAAGGCAATTATCTTGTGGATCGAAAGATCCGGGCCGGAAGGCAATTATCTTGTGGATCGAATGATCCGGGCCGGAAGGCAAAGTTATGTGAACCGAAAGGTTCGGGCCGGAAGGCAATGCTATGTGAACCAAAAGGTTCGGGCCGGAAGGCAATGTTATGTGGACCGAAAGGTCCGGGCCGGAGGGCGTATGTGCGCAAGGTATTTTGGGGAACTCACTAAGCTTCGTGCTTACGTTGTTTGTGTTATGTCGTTTCAGGTTTTACAGTAACACGGGATGGCAACGGTTCGATTGTACACACCGAAGCAAGAGTTGTGTTTTGGAGGATCCTGGTCTTCTATTTTAATGAAAATGAAACTATGTTTGTAATTTGAATGTGAATAAGATTTTAAACAAGTGTTTTTAATATTAAATTGATAATTTTAAACAAAAATTTTATTTTCGAAAATCTTGGTGTTACACTCGTAATCTTTGTCACGGTTTCTGTCTTCTGCTTGAGAGACAGAAACTCTTGGTCCAATCGTTCCCTCTCTGAATAACTAGGTGAACCTCGCCCAAGTCACTGCTACATGGTCTGTAGGAGAATAATCAGTCATCACAAACCTTCACCAGTCCTTCGCTCCCATGCGAAGCTGGTTCAGCGCAAATCGAACCTTCAGGTGCTCAGGGCATGAACAAGTATAGAAACATCCCTCGATATCAAAAATCCATCTCATAACAGAAATCGGGTCCTGGGTCTCATTGAACTTCGGTGGCTTTGTGTTGCTAAACTCTCGGAGCAACAACGAATCACCCCATGTGGCGTCGCAGCTACAAGGGTTGTGGCGGTTGCGGCAGCAGTAGCCTCCGTGACAGCAACATAACGCTCGTCAAAAGTCTCAATCAACGTGTAGTCTTAATAGATCCGAACATATCTGGAATGGTGTTACATCGGGAGTGAGAATTAGATGAGATATAGTACGAGACCTAATTGAGATGAAATATATATATATATATATATATATATATATATATATATATATATATATATATATATATATAGTGTATGATACTGAGTATGAGAGGAGTTATATATAGTATATGAGATTAAGCATGAGATGGTGTGTGTGTGTGTGTGTGTGTGTGTATATATATATATATATATATATATATATATATATATATATATATATAGTATACGTGACGAGATATATAGAGCATATGAGACCGGGCCAAGATGAGATATACTAAATGAGATATATAAAGAGTATATGAGATTTTGTAGAGATATATAAAGTGCATGGGACTTAACACAAATGATATATAGCCGAGTATATTAGGCTGAGTTTAGATGAGGTTGAATAGAGAATGAAAGGCAGAGTTGCGAAGAGATAAAGTTAGAGACAGAGTAGATAAGAGATAGTGTTAAGATATGCACAAAGTATGCGATCAGCTAAAGGAGTGAACACACATAAACATGCACAAATACATAGATCTATCACATAAGCAACTTGTATCCTCCCCCAAAACATAGTAAAACCGAAAAACAAGGGGTATGAACTCACATTGCTTTGATGTTTTCGGTGATGAGATGAGGAGATCTCGGCCCTAGGTGTGTTCTTGAGATGATTTTCGAGCTCTAAGGTGTTCTAAGAGCATAGATCATAAAATAATATGGGTTAAGAAGAGATTTAAGGTGTAAACTTGAAGTTAAACTTCTTGAGTAGGAGTAGCTTACCAAAATGGATGAGTTTTTGATGAAGTTCTCTTGAAACACCCACACAACTCACGAAATTTGGAAGGGAATTATGAGAGGATTTCTTTGAGTTTTGAGAGGAAAAGATGAGAGAAAATGTTGAGTTTTAAAATGAAAAGTGATGGTGGGGAGGCCTTATGGCCGTGAGCTTGAAGAGGGGAGAGGGAGAGAGAAAACGTTGCATAGATACATGGGACTTACCATGTTGTATGGTGGTTACTGTGCATGGATGACCACCATGCAACATTGAGGTGGCACTTGCAAGTTAAATCTTCTATTTTCTTTTCTTTTTCTTTTTTGTTTTGATTGGGCCGAGAATGGGCTAGGAGAAAAAAGAAGTGAGATAGTTTGGGCCATTCCTTGACCTAGTTTGAAATTATGAGGCTCAAAATCATATTTTTTGGCCCATTGGGCCTTTATGAGGGTTCACGGCCCAATGGTGCCCAAGGATGTAGTTTATGGCCCATTTGGGCTTATGAAACTAGTTATGGCCCATCATGACCCATTAGAAATAAGATGGATTATTCTAGGCTCATATGACCTAAAATACTCTAGTTTCTTGGAGGTGGGTCCAATTAGAGCCCAAATAGGGTTCCTAGGCCCAAAGTAGTCAAATTGAAAGTATATCGATCCATTAGGCCCAATAACAGGATCCTAGTCTGTATTAACTTGAACCGGGATTTCTAGGGTTTTCAATCCATATGAGATGTATTGTATTAGGTTTTGAACTTAAATCAAGAGTTTGGATTCAAATGGATGGTTTTGATTAATCATAGAGTATGATTTTCACTTATAGTACATGCCTCACAATAGATGATGTTTACATAAGAATAGAATTTCCTGGCAAAAATGCTAGTTGTGACATGAAATCTTTATTTATGTTTTTTAAACGAACTATTTTTTGTCACTCTCATCTCTCTCTATCTCTCATTTTTAAGTTAAATCATGATTACCATTATGATCATTGGCCGCCAGTCAGAACCACTATCGGAACCACCGGACCACCGCCTCCAGAATCACCATAACATGCCAAAATCACCATAACACCGCCAGAACAACTATAATGTCATCAAAACCACAGTAATGTTGCCAAAATCACTCTTTACTCCCTTTGAACGTATTTGTTCGTCATCTTCCTCTATCTCGCTCCATCCGACACCATCTCATCCGCTTCCTGCCTATCTAAACTGTTACCAGATCTCGTTTCATTAGCCACAAGATTAGGTTCCACCAAATCTGAAGTGGAATGCCATCGGATTTGTTTTGATCTGGTTCCACAATCCTCATGGATTTTCACCTTGTAAAATCGTATGTGAAAGTATGCCCAAAAGCCACGACGATGTTGCTGGCTGCTCCACCTTCATTCTGACATTATCAAATCCTCTCCTCTTCGATCTCAGAGCGTTCTCCCAAATCTTTTTTTCCTTGGTGCCGACGATCAAATATGTTATCTCAGCAGTTATCATTTCATAATATTCCTAATTTCCTCTCTATATGTTGATCAAATTGTGTGTGAATGGGTGAATCGATCGATTATTGTGTATGGTGATATCTAACTCAACTTGCAATTTTCCATGGCGCTCTGTTGCTTTCGCTTACACCCATTGAAATGTTAAGTGTTTAGTAGCCGATTGTCTTTGTTCATAAGGGTTTTTTTTATTATGCACCACTTTTTTCTTTTAATTTGCTATCTTGCACGTAGTGTTCAAATTAATGCCTAGTTATTGTTAATTGAATTCATTGAATGATTTATAAATATATAATTGCCCGTAAAAGTTTCTTCTCTTAATTACAAAACATCAAAATTATAAAATTGATCCCTAAACTATTTTTTCTTATTCACAAAGCATCAAAAAACTATTTCCTTTAATGTTTTAGGTTTAAGATAGTTATAAATTTAACCCCTAATTTTTTTATTTACAATGTTTTCAGTTTTATTTAAAATATGTTTTTTTTACAATTGAATGAAAACCAAAAAATCATATGTGATTATATGGATAACATGTGGTTATAAACAATTATAATTTTTTAATTTGTAATGAATCACTTTTTTTTATTTTTTTGTATTGATTCGATTTTGTTGATTATTATAAGACGGTTATATTTTCTAATGGTTGATTTTTTTTTTTAATTTGTATTGGTTCACAATTGATTATATGTATCTAACCATATAATTACATTTTTGATTTCTTGACTCAATAGATATTCTTCTATATATAATCACATGTGATTATATGTATTTAATCACATACGATTTATATGGACAAAAATGAATCATGTACATATAAATCATATGTGATTAAATACATATAATCATATGTGATTAAATACATATAATCACACGTGATTATATACACGATAAAAAAATATTGAATCAAGAACACGAAAACAAATCTTTATCCACATTAATCATATGTGATTAGATACATGTAAACACCTATTATTTATTTGGACAAGATTCATTTTTTGCTTTCTCGATTTAATAATTTTTCTCTAGTAGTTAATCACATTTGATTATATGTATCTAATCATATATGATGTATATGGACAAAAACGAATTTTGTCCATATAAAGCATATGTGATGAAATACATCTATAATCACATGTAATTATGTACAATGCGACATGTAACAACGTAAATTTTCAACCAAAATTTTCAATTTCAAAACACATTTATTCCAATAATAAACCCACAAAGAATAACAATGTCAAATCATCGAAACTCATGTCTAAAAACTGTATATAAAACTCCAGGATCCTCTCATTCATAACTCAATCTCCGATGAGTACAATCAAGTCGGCGCCTTCCCGGCTTCCCGTGATCCTAAGAAGTACCTGAAACACATAACACATAACACGGTAAGCAGAAAGCTTAGTGAGTTCCCCAAAATACCACACACAACTCATTAGCCACTCTAGGCCATAACTCAATAAGACCCTCCGGTCAGTGTGTCTCAGTAGGACCCTCCAGTCCCAACTCAGTAAACTCATAATTACAATATTCAGCATAATCACAAAGACATAATGCAGAATATCACAATACACAAATAAGTACATAGGATAGCTCAATCATGAAAATATACCATTCTTGGTAAGTATAGTGAGAAGACTCACCTCGTAAGCTAGCAAGTAAAAGTCTCATAGTCAGGAATATCGAACTAGCTTCCGCCTAACATATTAGATAAATATCTCAAATCAATACTCCACTCATACTCAATTACACTAAATGTTGCTCTCTCATTTTCTCTAACTCTTGGAATGGGTAAAAGACCATTTTACCCCTCCATGGTCTCCATCACTTATGATGACCAAACCCTAAAGTCAATAGAAGTCAATCTCGAGTCAACAGTTCCAGTTTGACCTGACTCACCGAGTGCACTCTTGTGACTCGTTGAGTCCAATCGTTCCTCAGATGTTTTCGTGAAGGTCCAGCTCGTCGAGTTAACCCCTAATTCGCTGAGTTACAGCATAGCCAGCTCATCGGGACAAACCCTCACCGACTCGTCGAGTCGGTTCCTCGACTCGGCGAGTCCATTCAGACTCTTTTCTCATTCAGACGATTTCAAGGCAGAAAACCTTCCCAAACTCTAGATCTACACTCGTAAGGCTAGTTTATCACGTAAAGTCACATGCTTTATGTCCATGCATGGCACTAAGGGATTGAAATGCCAAAACATACCTTAAAAAGGGTTTTTTTCACTCAAGATCATTATTATGCCAAAACATACCTTTCCAAGAAGCTTTAAGGTGAAATAGCCATGGATCTAGCAACTCCTTCTCGTCCCTTGGCTTGGAATCCTTCTCTTCTCTTCAAAAGATGCACCAAACACTCAAGGTTAGCTCAAAACTCTCTCTCAAAGCTCACATGCTGATTAGGGTTTACTCTGAGGGAAGTATAGCCGCAGATGAGGCTATAAGTTCCCTTAAATAGGCCCCAGACCAGGGATTTAGGGTTTCCCGTCACAACGTCTACTCGACGAGTCAGCTCTTGGACTCGTTGAGTAGGTCATTAGTCCCACGTGGCACATCGCGACTCTACTCGACGAGTTGAAGCACCAACTTGTCGAGTAGCTCAATAGTCCTGAAAAATAATTAAATAAAATAAACAATATACCTGGAAGTCCGGATGTTACACTTCAACAAATATTTTCTACATAAATCTTATGTGATAAGATAGATATAATCACAAGTGATTAAATACACAGGACCAACTATTGATTTAAAAACGCAAAAATGCATATTATCCATATAAATCATATGTTATTAAATACGTATAGTCACATGTGATTATATGTATCTAATCTCATATGATTTGTTTGGATAAAATTCATTTTTGCTTTCTCGATTCAATATTTGTTCTTTTTCCATATTAATCATATGTTATTAATGTTGGAATAGTGTCTAAGGCTGCAACTATATTAGGCAAGTATTTGACCCGGTTGTGCATGGTCCTTTTGGGTTGCCTTCACCATAGCAACTTGATAGGATGATTTATTAAGAGAGAGTAAATATTATTAGTATATTATGAGAATAATATAAAGAATAATATATTGTTATTTGATTAATATAAGTCATAGAATTAATTGAAATTAATTTGGTGACTTAAAGAGATTAATTAAATAAGAGGGTATAAACTGTCAATTGTTGGATAGTTAAACTTTAGACTGTAAATCCATATTGAATAGATAGTGGACGGATTCTAGAAGCTATGGATAGCTTCAAATCGTCCAAGGTTATCTAAGGAATGGATTTGGATTGCTTTAAGAGAAGATTATCCAATTAGGGTTTAAGTTGTAACCCTTAAGGAGTCTACAAGTATAAATAGATCCTATGGGAAAGGGAAATCGGCACTTGATCTAAAGTATAGAAACCCTGGCCGATTTCCTCCCCTCTCCTCTCTCTCAAATCATCCTCCTTGCTATTTGGTGTTTGTAAGCCATTAGAGGAGTGACAATTGTGACTCTAGAGCTCTAAGACAACAAGATCAAACAAGAGATTCAAAGGTATGATTCTAGATCTGTTTTAACATTGTTCTTATACCTAAATAGTCATTAGAAGTCTTGGATTCAAAGCATGTTTAATTAGAAAGCCTAGATCCAAGCATTAGGGTTTTGCATGCGCACATAGGAAAGTTCTTATGGCTAAAACCCATCAGTGGTATCAGAGACTAGCTTGGTTTTCATTAAATTGTTGCTTAATTGTCTGAAACTAAACTGCAAAATTCGATTTTTATGTTTCTGAGTCATGGACTCGGCGAGTTCCATAGTGGACTCGGCGAGTCACTTGGTGCACTCGGCGAGTCCAAGCGTCAGGAATGGCCAGATTCGGGATTTCTTCATGATTATCTTATGGAAACTTACCTTAATCATATTAGATCAACCCTAATCCGATTTTTTGATATATATGACTATTATCTTGATCTAATTAAAGATATTTATCAACTAATAAAATATTTAATTTCCTTATATGATAATTAATTAATTATTTTGATTAATTTGGTAATTATCTTGCAAGAAATTTTGAATAAATCAAATATAGATAATTAGGAAATTAATTGTTAATTAAAATTATTTGTTATTTGATCCTCCATGTTTTAAATGTTTAAAACTTGTCCTCAAGTTTTGAAATTTATATTTTGTGATTAAAAGTTTTAATTTAAACAATTTAAATTTCAAACCCTAGATTTTAAAAAGTTTAAAATACAACTATATACTAATATAATATTACAAGAATAATATGTATATATGTATAACTAAAATTCTAGTCTTACCGTTAGTAGACCTCATTCACGAAGCCGATCTATAAGGTGGGTATAAGGTTGCGGCCTATAAAATGGCGCTTAATGGGTGTACACTCACACCCACCGCTTGCTTGATCGGTGGAGGGTCGTTAGCCGAACGGGTAGGATAGGGCAACCTCATCCTCTCATTAAAAGTATAATAGGAAATACAAAGTAACTACACATATTTTAAAATTTCCCAATCTTAGTTACTTTAGGAAAAGTGAATTGATGCAATCCCATGAAATTACACTTTGCACCCCTGCTAAGAAATTAGTGGAGTGTGTGTGGTTTACCGGCACACTAATTGGTTCTAAGCAAAGGTGGCAAAGGGTGATTCATTGTTTATCATAGTTTGATGGAGTGTGTGTGGTTTACCGGCACATCGAATAGGTGATCGTTACAATGAAGGCACCATGTGAATTTGCATGGTAATTCACACCCGCTATGTGATCCTCAGTATCCCAGTCACAAACAAGAGGGGCATATCGAGATTTAAACATGTCATTGAATAGTTTTCAATGAATCTCATCCGAACCTAGGAATTCTCAATACATTTAGGACTAATAGTTAGGTTTCATGGTGGAGAATTAGTGAATCGTCATTCACTTACCTTCAATTTATTTGCATGTTAGATTACGGCATCCCTTTTCTAATATGTAAATGTTGTTGTTAGATCCAAGCCCTAATTTTTCTTATTGGGTGATAATTAGGGATTCATATTCTAATCTATCTTTCTCCTTTCTATTTGTAGATGTCGAACGCAAACAACACTGCTGCTAGTTCTTTCACGTTGATGAGCCTTTGCCAAAAGGTCACCTTCGATGGAACGAACTTTAGCGAATGGATAAGATACATTCGCACCATTGCTCACTATGAGGATAAGGAGTATGTCCTCGATGATAAGCTCGAGAAAATCAACCTTGAAATTGCTACTCCGGCTGAAATTACCGCTTTTGAAACTCATGAGCGAGATGCAACGAAGGTACATTGCATCATGATAGCCACCATGAACTCCGAATTCCAAAAGTCCTACGAGGACATGTACCCGAACGAGATGCATCAGGACTTATTGGAGAGATACCACCAAAACGCAAGACAAGAGCGTTATGAGATTTTCACTAACATGATTTCCACTAAGATGGGTCATGGAGAGTCTCTTACCGTGCACCTGCAAAAGATGCAAAGGTATGTCGACCGCCTTCGCAAGTTAAATGTTGACTTTGGGGAAGACTTGGCGATCGACATGGTGCTTCACTCTTTGCCTCCGATGTACAATCAATTTAGGATGACCTACCACATGAACAAAGAGGAGGTCACCCTAAGCAAACTCCAAGGTCTCTTGAGGGTCACTGAGAGCAACTTCAAAGACAAGTCTGTTGCACCAACTCCCAACCCACCAGCTGCTCCTGTCTTGGCTATTGGTCAAGGAAAGGGAAAGAAGAGGAAGGCTTCGTCTAAGAACTATCGCAAGGTTAAAGCCCGAGATGATGCCTCTTCTAGTGGGACCAAAGTTGATCCTGCTAAGCCCTGCCCTAACCCTAAGGAGGCAGAGTGCCAGCACTGCCACAAGATAGGACATTGGAAGAGAAGCTTCCGAGAATACCTGCAAGCCATCAAGGAAGGAAAGATCAAGCCATCTTTCGCAGGTATATACACAATTAAATCTAACGATTCTAATCATGCTATTTCTTGGGTTCTTGATACCGGTTGTGGTTACCACATTTGTTCTAATGTGCAGGGACTAAAAAGAAGTAGGGATATGGAGCAGGGAAGAATCAATATAATCATGGGGAACAGAAGATCGTCGCCTATGACCAAGATTGGAGTGTATTCTTTAGTGCTTAGGAATAATTTATGTTTAGATTTGAACAATTGTTTCTATTCACCAGAAATGGCTAGAAACATCATTTCATTTCATGGTTTATATAGACAAGGTTTTAGATTTTCTTTTAATAATAAGAATGGTTCTATTTTGGCTTATCTAAATGGTGTCTTTTACTTTGAAGCTATACCATGTAATGGAATTTATGAAACTGTTATGATTGTTGATAACTTAGGAAATGATGTTTTGAACATAGATTCTTCCACTAGTATGGATAAAGCATCCTTGTGGCATTGTCGTCTTGGACATGTCAACAAGAAACGCATAGCCCAACTCCAAAAGGATGGAGTGTTGGAGTAATTCGACCTTAGGGAAGATGACACGTGCGAGTCTTGTTTACTTGGAAAGATGACTAAATCACCCTTCACGAATACGTGTGAAAGGGGTGAGGGCCTATTGGACCTAATACATACTGATGTATGTGGACCATTTAGATCAACCACCAAGGATGGGAACTGCTTCTACGTGACTTTCTGATGGGTTTTGGTTATAAGACATCCTATGTGCTCATACAAACCCTAATGCTTGGATCTAGGTTCCTCTATTGTACATGCTTTGAATCCAAGACTATAAACCCTAATTCTAGCATATGGAAATCGATATTAACATATAATTAGGTTTATGATATTACCTTGATTGTTATGTAGCAATAACAATCCTAATTCCTCCTTTAATTGACTTTGGAAGGCTTAGAGTCACAAGTGTCACTCCTTGCTTGAGAAGTCCATTTATGGACTTAAGTAAGCATCTCGCAGATGGAATCTTTGCTTCGATGAGAAAGTCAAAGAGTTTGGATTTGTACGAAGCGAAGATGAATCATGTGTATATGTCAAAGCCAGTGGGAGTATAGTAAGCTTCCTCGTTCTATATGTCGATGACATATTACTCATAGGAAACGACATCCCGACTCTGCAGGAGGTTAAGTCCTGGCTTGGGGAGTGCTTCGCTATGAAGGACCTCGGAGAGGCTTCTTACATTTTGGGAATAAGGATAGTAAGAGAAAGAAGTAAGAGACTAATTGGACTTAGTAAGAACACTTACTTAGAGAAGGTACTAAAACGTTTTAGTATGGAAAACTCGAAGAAGGGAGAATTACCGATACAAAGTAATGCCAAATTGAGTAAGACTCAAAGTCCGAGTACCGAAGCTGAAATAGCAGAAATGAGCCGAATACCATACGCTTTCGCAGTTGGCTCAATCATGTACGCTATGACTTGTACTCGCCCTGATGTAGCCTTCGCTTTGAGCATGGTTAGTAGATATCAAGGGAACCCTGACAGAGTCCATTGGATTGCGGTGAAGAATATCCTTAAGTACCTCCGGAGGACGAAGGAATGGTTCTTAGTCCTCGGAGGGAGTGATGACTTGAAGGTGCGAGGGTATAGTGATGCCAGCTTTCAGACCGACAGGGACAACTACCGTTCATAGTCGGGATGGGTCTTTACCCTAAATGGAGGAGCAGTGACATGGAAACGTTCCAAGCAGGAAACCGTAGCTGATTCAACGTGCGAATCAGAGTACATTGCAGCGAGCGAAGCGTCGAAGGAGGCAATATGGCTAAAGAACTTCATCGGTGATCTTGCAGTTGTACCTGCCATAAAGGAGCCCATGGAGATTTTCCGTGACAACGAAGGAGCGGTTGCCTTGACCAAGTAACCGAGGGATCATGGTAGATCACGACATATCTACAGAAAATATCACTTCATTAGATATCATGTAGAAGAAGGACAACACATAGTGAATAAGATATCATCGGAAGATAACCCAGCAGATCCGCTTACGAAGGGACTGAGTAGGGTTAAGCACTTGCAGCATGCTAGGAGTATTGGGCTGAAGGATGATATTAGCGTAGATTATATAGTATTAGAAACGTGTAATAGATAAATGTAATTAACATTTGACGATTAAATAAAGGAGTTTTATTTATAAGTAATGTTACTGTCTTATGTTAATTGTTTAACTATTGTTTCATTTTGCATGTTTTGACTTCCAAAATAATTGAGTTTATTAGGAATAATCGAATTATTCAAATTGTCCACAATCGTTCATGTGTTGGAAGTAGATATGAATGAAGATTGTCGTGAATTGGTGTGTAGATTGTTTAAATGGTATTAGACATAGCAAAAGGTTGCTGCAACGTTCATGAGTGCTTATGAACTAGTTTTGAGCATTGGAATAAACCCGCGCTTGCTGGAATCACCGTATGGAATATGATATATAAGAGGTGATCGCAAGACGATAATATCATATAGTCTTAAAACCTAGATATATGGTTTGTTATTTGTTAATTGATTGTACATTGATAATGCGAAAACGCATCAGTAACTCGGTGTTATAAAACGCATTGTTGTATATAGTTGGTTAATGAATAAGTAAATGCATATAAGTCGAAGTTTATCTGTAACTTTTATCTAAGAAGGTAAAAGCGATATCTTGGCCGCTCGATGATTTGATTTGACTTATGTGCTGGGCCCGGTCAGAACTGAATTGATGTGTTCGATTAAGTTCTATGTCGAATAAATCAGAGATCGAGAAACCTAAATGCTTGACTAACCATTCCATAGGATTGTCAGCATGATATCTAACAGAGGACTATACGATCCCTTATCTAAAGGACAAGATTGATTAGATCAGAGTTTGACAGCGTCTTTGAGAGCTACGATTGCAAACCAAATTGTACTTGTGCATATAGTTACTAGACTTATCCAAGTTGGAGACTATTGGAATAGTGTCTAAGGTTGCAACTATATTAGGCAAGTATTTGACCCAGTTGTGCATGGTCCTTTTGGGTTGCCTTCACCATAGCAACTTGATAGGATGATTTATTAAGAGAGAGTAAATATTATTAGTATATTATGAGAATAATATAAAGAATAATATATTGTTATTTGATTAATATAAGTCATAGAATTAATTGGAATTAATTTGGTGACTTAAAGAGATTAATTAAATAAGAGGGTATAAACTGTCAATTGTTTGATAGTTAAACTTTAGACTGTAAATCCATATTGAATAGATAGTGGACGCATTCTAGAAGCCATGGATAGCTTCAAATCGTCCAAGGTTATCTAAGGAATGGATTTGGATTGCTTTAAGAGAAGATTATCCAATTAGGGTTTAAGCTGTAACCCTTAAGGAGTCTACAAGTATAAATAGATCCTATGGGAAAGGGAAATCGGCACTTGATCTAAAGTATAGAAACCCTGGCCGATTTCCTCCCCTCTTCTCTCTCTCAAATCATCCTCCTTGATATTTGGTGTGTGTAAGCCATTAGAGGAGTGACAATTATGACTCTAGAGCTCCAAGACAACAAGATCAAACAAGAGATTCAAAGGTATGATTCTAGATCTATTTTAACATTGTTCTTATACCTAAATAGTCATTAGAAGTCTTGGAATCAAAGCATGTTTAATTAGAAATCCTAGATCCAAGCATTAGGGTTTTGCATGCGCACGTAGGAAAGTTGCTTATGGCTAAAACCCATCAATTAAATACATATAATTACATGTGATTATACGTATCTAATTATATATGATTTATGTGGACGATATTCATTTTTATGTTCACAATTCAATAGTTATGCTCTTATATTTAATCATATCTTATTATGTGTATCTAATCACATGTGATTTATATGGACAAGATCAATTCATTTTTGTCTATATAAATCATATGTGATTAGATACATATAATTACATGTGATTAGATAAATGAGAAAAATTATTGAATCGAAAACTCGAAAATGAATTTTTTTTCCATATAAATCATATGTGATTACATACATTTAATCACATGTGATTAGATACATGAGAACAACTATAGAATCAAGACGCGGAAACAAATATTTTCTACATAAATCATATGTGATTAAATACATATAATCACATATGATTAAATACATGAGCCCAACTACTGAGTCGAAAACGGTAATGCATATCGTTCATATAAATCGTATGTGATTAAATACATATAATCACATGTGGTTATATGTATCTAATTGCATACTATTTATGAGGACAATATTGGTTTTTTCTTTCTCGATTCAATATTTATTCTCATTATTTAATCAAATGTGATTAGATTATATGTATTTAATTACATATGAATTGTATGGACAGTATTCGTTGTCCGTTTTCCATTCAATATTTTCTCTCGTGTATTTAATCACACATGATTATATGTATCACACGACATATGATTTATGTACGCAAGATTTGTTTTTGACGTGCTTGATTCAAAAGTTCTTCTTTTGCCATATTAATCATATGTGATTATATATATATATATATATATATATATATATATATATATATATATATATATATATATATATATATAATCACATGTGATTAAATACAAGAGAAAATTATTGAATCGAAAATTCAAAAACAAATCTTGTCTATATAGATAATGTGTGGTTAGATACATATAATAACATGTGATTATATGTATTTAATCAAATATGATATATTTGATTAAATACATATAATCATATATGATTTATGTGATTATGTGTATTTAAATACACATGAACAACTATTCAATCACATATGATATATGGACAAGATTCATTATCACGTTCTCGATTCAATAATTGTTCTTTGTCAACTTTAATCATATGTGATTAAATACATAAAATCGCATGTGATTATATGTATCTAATCACATATGATTTATATGAACAAAAAAGAATTTGGTATGTATAAATCGTATGTCATTAGATATATATAACTGTATGTGATTATATATAAGAGAACAACCACTGAATAAAAAAAACGCAAAACAAATATTTGTTCGCATTAATCATACATTATTAAATACATATAATTACAAATGATTAAATGCATGAAAAAAATTATTGAAAGGAAAGCATGAATTTGGCTATAATTTATATAAATCATATGTGATTAGATACATATAATCATATGTGATTATATGTATTTAATCACATGCTATTTATGTGAATATTATACATATAATTACACATGATTTATGTCATTATATGCATTTAATCACATATGTTGTTGGTGTTTGTAGGTAGTGTGTGGTGATCATGTGATAGGGATGAGTGGTGGTGTATGGTTGGTTGTGATGGTGGTGGAGGTGGGGGAAGGTGGTGGGTAGTAGTGATAGGTGGTGGTGAGGTCATGATGGTAGTTGGTTAGTGGTGGTGGTGAAGGGTGGTGTGTATGTGTGTGTGTGGGGGGGGGGGGGGTAGTAGGGTGGTGTGTATGTGTGTGTGTGTGTGGGGGGGGGGGGTAGTGGGGTGGGGTGTATGTATGTGTGTGTGTGTGGGGGGGGGGGTTATGATGGGTGGTGGATAAGACGGTGGTCATATTGATAAATGGGTAATGACTGGTGGTGGTGGTAGGTGGCGAGTAGTGATGATATGGTTAGGTAGAGGTAGTGAGTGGTGGTTGGTAGTGGAGATGGTGGTGACGAGTAGTGATGGTTGGTGGAGGTGACAGGTGGTGTGTGAGTGGTTGTGACATGTAGTGGTGATGGGTGGTGGAGGCGGGTAGTGATGGGTGGTGGAGGCAAGTGGTGATGGTTGGGTGGTGGTAGGTGGTGGCAGTTTTGGTGAGTGGTGGGTGAAGGTGGTGGTGGTGGTGGTGGTGGATGGTGATGATGGGTAGTGGTGGTGGGTGTTGGTGGTGGTGGCAAGTGGTGGTGATGGGTAATGAAGGTGGGTGGGGTGGTGGTGATGGGTGGTTGAGGTGGATGGTGATGGTGGGTTGTAGTTTTGGGTGGGTGGTAGTAGGTGGTGATGGTGATGACATGTGGTAGTTTTGGTAGGTGATGGGTAGGGGCTGTGGTAGCGGGTTGTGGTGATGAGTGGTGGTGATGAATGGTGGGTGATGGGTGGTGGTGGTGGCGGGTGGTGGTGATGGGTAGTGGAGATGGTGGTAGGTGGTCTTGGATGGGTGGTGAGTAGTGTTGGTTAGTGAGTTTTTTAATTGTTTCTAATTATTTTTTTTATTTATATGAATATTATTTTATGATTTTAAATAAAAAATCATGTGGTCCAAATTTGTTTTCAAATGTTCTTGCTATAAAAAATGATCTCGATAAAAAAATGATCTCGATACACCAAAAAGGTTGAGAACGCGAGAACACATCTGACTCATCTAAATATTCAAATCTAAGGCTATTATCAAACGGGTAATTTGTGACATCCCCAAAATCTCGGCCAGAAAAGACCGGTTTCATTTATGGTTTTTAAACATTTTCAGAGTAAATTCTTTTGATTTAAAAGAGTTGTGGAATTTGTTCCCAAAAACAAAACATGATAAAAATAGATTTTTATCAAAATATTTCATAAAGAAATATAATTTCATTTCATAATCAAAAATCGGGATGTCATGTTCCGATACAGACCATAAAGCATAAACGATAACATTACAAGTCATTCAACAAATATATACATATACAGACTTGTAAACAAAACAACTTGATGATTCATCCATCTTATGCCCTTGCGCCACTTCCTGTAATACAAATAAACTGAGTGGGTCAGGCTTTGGGGCCTAGTGAGCATATAAGGTTTTCAACCCGCAATAAATAATTATATTTAGTTTCATCAACCAACAATAACCCGATTACCCATTCCCGTTATCCTCACTTTACGTCCCTAAAACAACATCTATCTTCAAGGGACCTAATCTAGGATTTTCAGCGGGACGAACATTACTGCTAAGGGGTTTCCTCAACAGTAGATGTCCTAAAGGCAACCATGAGGGGGATAGAGTACACCGGTGAACACATCGTTCACAACACCTACAGGTTATGAGTCTGCTAGCGTTCCACATGACTGTCTAGAAAGAGTCTGTGGTCGTTATCCATACTCCGCTGGATAACTAGATCAACAACAACAACATCGAGGCCTCTCATCTGTTTATCACACATCAACTATCTACCCATGTTCTACCCAACATATTAGTAGATAAAAATATATATTTTTTATGCATAGTTTAAAACGTGTATAGCATTCTCATTCAATACATATTCCAAACAACAGTTGAGACACATACACATAACACGTATTTCATAGAGAATAAATCATATCTATGAGATAGAAGAAAGTGAATATACATTCACACATATAACAACAAAATATACACATAACACATATTTCGTATAAAATACTTCATAATTATGCGTTAGAAGAAAGTGACTACACACTCACATGATCAGAGGATGATCGGACAACACTACGACTTGTAGAAGTAGTATTCTTCGGTAGATCTGGAAGATCTTCACAAAAACCGGGCTCCTCGCGGGCAGAGCTTCGGCTCGGAAATCTCACTTCTTGGGATCTTCGGGACTTCGGAACTTGCTTTGGGACTCAGGAATGATACCGGGGCTTCGGGATATAATTGGCACGCAAACTAAGGCGAAAACTAGAGAGAAAGGAAGAAAAATGGCAAGGAAACTGGCTGATCTCGGTTTCTATTTATAGGGTGCTGGGTCTGGGATTACGCTGGGCGTACCAAGCTTTACGCTGGGCGTACTCAACATCACTGCATGCGTCACTTAGTGGCACTCAAGTATTGGTCAAGCAACTTGCACTCATCCGAGTACGCTGGGCGTACTCAAATTACGCTCGACGTAATTTGACTCGTCAAATTTCTAAATTGCGTAACTTTCGCATACGAGCTCCGTTTTTGACGTTATTTATATCCACGTGTATTTTAGAGCATACTCTATAACTTTCATTTAGACTCCGTCGGCTAATTTTGAGTTTATTTTTATTATTTATTTTTAGTAAGCCGGGACAGAAAAACTTCGTTAGAAATTCATAACTTCTTCGTCTAACGTCCGTTTTCGTCCCTCTTTCTGTCGTTGCACTACTATCGACGAGATCTTCGATTCTTGTTTAGAAAGCTTCGGCTAAAACTCGCTCGATCTCAATTTGAACTTTTGGGCTGTCTACTGCTAAGCTGAAACTTCGAAAAATTATAACTTCCTCATACGAAGTCAGATTAAGGCGTTCTTTTTATGCACGCTCTCGGTTCAATATTATCTATGTCTTTTGTGTTGATAACTAAGGCTAAATATCACTCCTTTGTAAATTCATTATTTACGTCACGTTGTGCCACACCGGTTTTGTCGCGATACTTCGACATGTCATAACTTCTTCGTTATAACTCGAATTTCAACATTCTTTATATTTTCAGAAACCTCGTCTCAACCACTACATCTCTGTGCATCGATATCGGGTTTATATGACATTTCATTTTTACGCTTATTTTTATTTTTGATTAAATCAAATCCCATAATTAAGCAGATAAGCATAAAACACATAATTCGCGAATAATACATTCTTATTATTTCAAATGGGTTACAAAGGTTAACCTAGACTATTACATTGCTAAAAATGGCAAGCCCAGAAACATGGGCGCTACATAATTTATGTTAATTCTAAAACTATTGGTAGTAAAATGTAACTTTTAAAATGGCATAAGGGTATAACAGTAATTGGAACTTCAGGTCAATCCTATAATTTCTCATTCCCACTCTTGTTTCAATTAAAGATTGCCGTCTCCATATCCCCTCTCAAACGATTTTCGTAGCCCTAGTATAACCTTCATACCAGCCGCCATCTCCTCTAAAATACCGTTGCCATCTTCTCTGCCTCACCATCGTATCTCGCAACCATCCCAACCAGCATTAGCAACATCGCTTCGCCATTACAACCTCTTGGCCTCGTCAATTTAATATATTTCATCAGCCTCCATAGCCCCTCATCCTCTCCACGACAGTTTGAGTTGAAGCTTACAATAGTCACATACACTTTACTTTCTAAGTATGCTTCATAATACGACCATCGACATCTTCAAATATATGATTTTCATATCTTTTCAACCCTGGCCACAATACCTCTCCAGCTACCGCTAAAACCACCTTGCCTCCTCTATCCCTTTAACACCCTTATTGCTTCTAGCCACTAAGGAAAACCTAACTCTTGAAACCTCTGCAATAACGTCTGTTGCATCACTTCACCTATCCCATCTCTTCTTTAGTGTTTTTATCATATGGTTGTTTCATAACTAAGGTTTAGAGAAAGAAGATGTTCAGACTCTAGGGTTCAGATCAAAAGGACAACTTTGGAGCCAAGGTTTGATTACATGCCATTATGTGGTTTCTTCTGATGAATAGCGACTACTATTTTCATCATTTAACTAGTTTTTATTATCATGTATGCCTTTACAATTGTGCTCCTTTGTTAATTGTATGTCATATTCCTTGTCAAAGTTCTTTTTTATATTTTTTCAAATCTTGAAGCGAAGAGAAAAAAATGTTGTCAGGTTGGAGCAAGTGATTTTGATGTGTATACGTAGGACCAACAACTCAACAAGTATTTCCATAAAACTAAGTTTTCTAAGGACCCCTTGATGTTCCTTAATATTTTTTGATTTTATTTTTTGAAGTAATATATTATTCATATATGAATAAAACTCTATTCATATATGAATAAATAATATTAAATAAATTTCCAGAAAATATTATATTATAGGATAGGAAATAAAAAAAACTTAGAAAAATACTAAACTGTTAATAAAGGTTTCAAGCAATCGAAGTTAGTGACATAAAAAAATGATTCTCAATTCACTCCTATATATAAGTATTTACTATGAAAATATTTGAGAAACTTGAAAAAAAGATTCATTCTCTTTGATATAATTTGATTTATTGTTAATGATTACAACTGTGTTTTATTCACTTAGGATCAAAATTATGTTTGATTAATAAGTTAAGCATTTACTTTAGATGATTACACATAATTGTTTCTTTAACATTTTTGCAGATAGAATGAATAAATATGCATATAGTGGGAGATTTACCAAATGAAACACCGACACCAACGCCTCTCTAGGAGGAAGTGAAAATGTGTTTTATTTATTTATGATTGTCATTGTAGGACTAGTTGTCGTTTCATTCATTTTAATATTTTGTTGATCTTTTTATTGTCTTTACATGTTATTGTCATTTTTGTAGATATTGATCGAAGAAAAAGGAATGGTAGAATTTTTTAGGTATCGTGTCTACTCCTTCTCCTGCTCGTTACACAAGTTCGCAAATCATTTGATTCAGATAAAAGAAAGGGGTTGCGACCGATTCAAGAAAATGATTGATATAGGGATGAATTTTGCAATTTTTTTTTCCTTTGAAGTGGGTTAATCACTGTTGAATATACTTATGTATAAATGTATGAAACTAGTATTGGCATATTATTTTATGAATATAAATGTATAAACTCAATCTTTGAAAAATTTATTTTATGAATATAAGTTTTAATGTATTGATTTTTTTATCTGTTACCATATATGATTAGTAGTTTATTTAAGAGTAAAAACATATATTTTTATATTTACAAATGTTTTATTCATATATGATTGAAAACATTTTGATGAATAATAAATTAGAAAAAAATTTATTTGACAGAAAAATTAATATGAATTATCTTTATCACCTATTAATAAAAGAAATAAAAAATCAGTTAACATTTTATTTTAGGTAAATAATCAATATTGCTAAATTTTAGGAAATTAAGATTTGTATTTAATTTGTTTTAATTTAAAATAAATACACAATTACTAATATATTTTTATAATATGATTGATCCAGAAGTGTTCTCATTTCTCAATCTTTTTGGTGTTCTTATCCCTTTTTATTTATATATATATATATATATATATATATATATATATATATATATATATATATATATATATATATATATATATATATATATATATATATATATATATATATAACACCTAAATTTAGAAAACATAAAAAGGAAAAATACTAGCAAGATTTTAAAGTAATTTAACCCGGTAACATTTGATGAAGACATTTAAATTAGTTAAATCAAATATACCATATATTTGGTGTTGCTGATTTGTTGAAAATAAAAATAGAGAAAGAAAGAAAAAAAAGACCTGGAATCCAAATTGACAGAAGTACAAGATTTGGCTACAACCCCAATAAAGCAGGAGAGAGAAAGGCCGTATACGGAATGAGGATACGGCACTGTCCGACACCCACCCCCTGCCCCACGCGCCTTTCCTTGCCCTTTTACCTTTGTACCCTCATTCGTTCTTATTCCTTTTCTACCCTTTTCCTTTTGTTTCTATTCCCAAATATGAGTATGAAAGTAAATTACATTTATGTCCCAAAATATTATAGTACATTTTTGCAATTTTGGTTAAGTAATTTTCTTTTTTGGTAATTTTGGTCCTTATTTAAACGTAATAAATCCTTTGATGTTTTTGTCTATGCTCCAAGCAATTTGTTATTCTTGATACATTAACATATATCTGATTTATTATAATATTAATATAAAGATATGTTAGTATTATATTTTAGGTCAGAGACAAAAAATGTTACAAGATTCTCAAAACTCAATCTCAATTTATGAATTTGAAGCATTTTTGAACTTTTTTATGAAATTGTTTTTTAGGTACATTTGATAAAATTTCATTAATCTATAAAATTCATGTCACTTATAACCCAAACCGTGAATAATTGCTTATAAACTTAAAAAATACATTTAGTGTTAAAGTTTAAAATAAATTATTAAATAATTGAAATTTAGAGTATATTACAACACAATTGATGGAGATCGTTCATAAAATTTTATCTAAATAAAAAAATAAACTAAATTAAAACAAAATAAAAGGACTTGAAATCTTGAAAAGTTGATTTTGGGGACCTAGTTAGTGGCTCATCACAAGTTCTTTATATGACATTCATAAGTCTTCTAACTTTATTTAGATAAAAAGTTGAAAATAAAAGTTCAATCATTTTATCCATATTGTTTGTCATACTTGTATTGGTTTTCAATTTTTAGATTACGTGTTTAATAAATCAATGTATATTTTTGTCATTAGTATATTTGAAGATTTTTTTAAGGAAGGTCCAAAAAGGTGTAAATTTGATCTTCACTTGATAATTAAATAACAGGAAAATGATTGAGGAGGGTAATTAAGTTTCAAAATTATTCAAAAAATATCATTCAAGTTTAACATGTACAAAAAATATATCTGAATTAAGGTCTTAGTACACAAAATACCATCCAAATACATGTTTTGTTTAAATTACACCTTATGGTAATCGATATATTGGGTTAATATTATCGGTTTAAAAATTACAAAAAATTATGAATTGCATGGCTTGGACTGATAAGGAAAATGACGTAGGATGGTAACTAAGTTTTCAAATTTGTTCAAAAAACAACATTCAAGTTTAGTCAATACAAAAAATATCAATGAAGTAAGAGCACAGTACACATAATACCATCTAAATACACGTTTTGTTCAAATCACACCTTATGGTAACTTTTAGGTGAGTAACTACTTAGCATATATATTGTTTAGTTGGTATATTTAATGAACAACTTTTACATCTTCTTGAATGGCCTCTTCCTCTAAATCTATTATCTCCATCTCAAGCACCAACATTTCCAAATCAAAAGGAACTAGACTGAGTTTTAGAACCAACTGACTCTTCATTAACCCATTTCCAAAAATCATTTTTTCCTTCTTCTTGGGATCCTTCATATTAAAAAAAACATTTCACATAACAAATAAATTTTTAAAAGGAGATGATAAAGCTTTCAGATACAATCACTAAAAAGTTATAACAAACCTTAAAATTTCTACAAAGGATTAGCCTTCATGGATGACTTTTAATTTTGAGAAAGGTAGTCATATTTACAAGGCTTTATATCATCAATGTCCCATTTGATATGGAAATGTTGGTACCTGAGTTAGAGATCATAGATTAGAGGATGAGACCACAAAAGAAGAAGCAGAAAAGAAAGTAGTAATTCAAGATAGGTATAACTATAATTGGTTTCATTTAAGAGGGTTATATGTTAAGTAATGTCATGTATATCAATTAATGTGCCAACTAAGCATTAAATATGCCAACTACACAATATATATGCCAAGTCAACCACTTATCTGAAGCAACCGGTTACCATAAGTTGTGATTTAAACAAAACGTGTATTTGTATGATTTTATGTGTACAAAGACCTTATTTCACTGCCATTTTTTTGTATTGGCTAAACTTGAATGATGTTTTTTAAACAAATTTACAACTTAGTTACTCTCCTAAAATCAGGACTGGCCCAAAGATATAGTTGATCCAGGACGAAAAGAAAAAACGGACCCCAAAGTCATAAATATAATAAAAATAAAATAAAAAATAGACATACCGTTATAAAATTCACTATTAATATTAAAAAAATATAAATATGGTCAAAACATTACAAAACAACTAATTTAAAGAAAAATATTTCTCCTAACATTTTCACATAAGTTAATTTTGTTTCTTTATATAATTATATCATATATTCTAGAAATTTTGGGTCACTTAAAGACATAGGCCATGAACGACTGTCCGGGTTGACAACCATTAGGGGCGGGCCGGCGAGGCAGCGTAATTTACAATATTTCATTAAACTTAAATGATATAAACTTAATTACAATTCTAAAAGTCATTTTTTCCTAAAATAATATACGTGTCAAAAAATTGTAGTCTGGATGGAAAGAGTAGTTGAACTTAGAAGGGGGCAATATGGTCATTGCATAACGAAAAACCGAAACCGGTGATCTGGAATCTAGAAATAAAGAGGGGTAAAATAGGAAATTCAAGAAAAAGTTAGACGTCACGATCAATGGGCAATACCCCTCTTGTCTCCTTTGAGGTTGATCTTCCCACGTTATGATTGTTAAAACCACCAAGTGAAAGACACACTTCAACCGGATTTCTTTCTCTCCGGTGGCCGCCGTCACCTCCGCCACCTTCTCGCTCCCTATCTATGTCTCTCATTTTCTGCTCTTCACTCGCTACCAAGACCTCAATCTGTTTACTTACCATCCGGAAGTTTATAAATTCACGTTTTCCGTTGTAATTCGTCTTCGTTTCATCGTTTACGTAGATTCTGTCGTTACTGAAGATCCAGCTTCAGACAACTTGAAAAAGAGAGATTTTTCATATCTCGAAGCTCGTACGCATACCGATGCATACCTAGCTTTTTAGCTATCTAAATCAACAGTTGTTTTCGTCTTTTGCTTTTGTTGGATTTTTTTTTCTTCACATTTAACACTTTTCAGCCACCTGAGTGGTAGCCAATTCGGTTGGCCAATAATGAGGATGAACACAAAATTAGAAATGTAGCTTGTTAGTATATTTGTTGTAATTTGCAAAATTTGTTACTTTTAACTTCGACGTGCTTGATATCTGTTTTTAATGAACCTAAGCTATGAAGAGATTTAACTGGTTTAAGCAAATTTCTAACAATGGGAAGTTGGAAAGGAGGTTGTCCCTTGGGGAATACAAGAGAGCCGTGTCATGGTCGAAGTATCTAGTGTCGACTGGAGGTGAGATTAAAGCGAAAGGGGAAGAAGAGGAAGAACTGGAATGGAGTGCTGATATGTCACAGTTGTTTATTGGGAATAAATTCGCCATGGGAAAGCACAGTAGGATTTACAGAGGAGTTTATAAGCAAAATGATGTTGCTGTTAAGCTTATCAGTCAACCTGAAGAAGATCGCGATTTGGCTTCCATGTTAGAAAGACAATTCACTTCTGAGGTCGACATGCTTTTTCGTCTCAAACATCCCAACATCATCACTGTAAGTACATATTCTCATTGTAGTGTAATTATGTAAATCTCTGCGTTTCTTGTTCTTTTGATTATATATTCTGACTTTATCATATGAGGATTGAGGACACAAGAACATATTTAAGATTAAGAACTTGAAGGGTTTTTAATCATTATCTGTTATGATTGTTAGTGCAAGCTTATTGCTGCAAACAGCTAAAACAAGATCAATAGTCAACAGATTCACTTGTTTTCTGATTAGGTTTATGGCTACCAAAACCAAACGCACCATTAATTTTGAATTGTAATTACCAGGAATGAGAATATATGGAAGCAATATTTGTTAAGTAGAATGTAAAGTTGATGTGGTCATGTGGCTATGAATTTGGGGTGAAATTTTAGTAGAGAAATCGCCAACCATTCTTTCAAAATCATTATTATTCTTTTCAAGAAAACGAATGCATGTTTTTCTACCAAACAAATTAAAATGATAGTAATATTTTCAAGTGGTTGGCATTTGCCATTTGTTAAATCCTGATAGTTTGCAAGATTAAGACTTATAGAATTTAGACAGTGCCAGCTGGTTATTCTCATAAGTTGGGCCCCATTATAAGAGAATACAAAGGTCAAAACGTGTGCCTTCAGTCTGTTGACACGTCACATCAAAGGTAATTCATTGGGTGATGATATATAACACAAGTGTTCGATTCTGATTCTAATTAATTACGAACCCTTTATAATTTGTAGTATTCTAAATTAGCAACATAATAACATTACATTTATGTTGGTAACTGATAAGCAGCATTTAATTTCCTGTTGTGATGCAGTTTTTTGCAGCCTGTAAGAAACCACCAGTGTTCTGTATAATCAACGAGTATCTTTGTGGTGGTTCTCTGAGGGCATATCTTCATCAACAGGAGCCATATTCATTGCATCCCAACTTAGTTTTGAAGTTGGCGATTGACATTGCAAGGGGAATGCAATATCTTCATTCACAGGGTATAATTCACAGAGATCTTAAATCTGAAAATCTACTTCTTGGTGAAGATATGTGTGTAAAAGTAGCAGATTTTGGTATTTCCTGTTTAGAATCTCAGTGTGGAAGTGTAAAGGGATTTACAGGCACTTATCGATGGATGGCTCCTGAAATGATTAAAGAAAAGAAACACACAAAGAAAATCGATGTTTATAGTTTTGCCATTGTCATGTGGGAGCTTTTAACTGCCTTGACGCCATTTGACAACATGACTCCTGAACAGGCTGCATTTGCAGTATGCCAAAAGGTATCTTTATTAATCATATAGCTTATTTATTATGTATGTGTCAATGCCTATTTTACCCTCAAACTTTCTGCAGAATGCTAGACCCCCATTGCATGCTTCATGTCCAAAGGCATTTTGTGGACTCATCAGGCGTTGTTGGTCTAGTAAACCAGATAAGAGGCCTGGTTTTGATGAAATAGTCAAAGTGTTGGAAGGATATGCAGCATCAGTTGAGCGAGATCCTGACTTCCTTGCAACATATGAACCTGGTGGTGATCGGACTTTCTTGATATGCTACCCGAGGCGCCAGAAATCTACTCCAACAAGATGATAATTAAGATATTCCTATGAGTATTAGCATTTAATTGTCTTTATGTTAAGATGGTCAAATTGTGCGGTATATATATGTGACTGTGAGTGCAAGCTTTCTTAGTATTATTTTTATTATTATGTGCAAGGAGACATACAATGCCTTCCCTCCTTTATTCAAGTTGAATATTGTGTTTTGAGAGTAGTAATATTATTTTGTCTAAGGCCCTCTTTCTTCCGTTACTACTAAGTATTTTTTGGATAAATGATGTTAAAAAAATAATGTTCTTCTTATGTTTAATAGAATGAAGAGAGTGTCATTTCGAAATCTCCAAAATACGCAAAAAAAAAAAAATAGTGACCGATTGCTTGACAACATTTTGTACCTTGAAGTCGATCCGACATCTTTAATATCTCACCAATCGAAGAATATTGAATCCGGGTAATGAAAAATTATCCCACACCGTCTTTAATCATTTCACGATCAATGAATAAATCTTTAATTGTCTCAACCTTCAAATATAGGAAATAATTCACAAAAAGGTTTGTCACCCTCCACTTATTTTTCCAAAACTGAGTATTAGATAAATTACTAACCACTGTTCACACGAAAGAAGCTAACCATTCGGATTCATAATGAATTGACATTCATTTGGGTAAAAGTGCATAGTTGGAATCAAATAAACTACCATGCCAAGTCTCATTTATCTTTATCCACCATAATATAATATGATTTTCATGATATGGTTATGATATGGTTAGAAAATCATAATGGAGTTCGAAAATGACCATTTTTAGAATGATAATCTGTGAGAACCACGGTTATAAAATTAATTAAATTTTTATATTAAAAAATCAAATTTATTAATCAATTATTTTAAAAAATTATTATTTAAGAAATATTTTTTTAGTTATATAAAGAGAATTATAATCAATGATTTAAATAAATATGTGAAGTTATATCACCTTATAATCTATATTAATTTTATTTTATTTTTCAATGTAATGTTATTAATTTAATATAATTAAAATGAGAAAATTAAAATTTTGAAATTTAAAATGAGGAATCAATTATTGATTTAATGTAATTAGAGTGGAAATTTAAAATTTGAAATTTGAAATGGATAATTAATAGATTGACAAGTGGCATGATAGGTGATATATAACATTAATGAGGAGTCCTAATTATATGACACTTGTCAAGATGAGATTAAACTTATTTTTTTACTATGTGTAAAACTCATGTATTACATGGGTTCATTTAAAAGAAAAATTAAATATGAAATTCTAAACATTTAAAAGTCTGAAAGAAAAATATTGAATTATTATAATTATCATGTTTTTTTTTAATTTAAACAAATAATTTAGATAAATAAACAAAGGAAACTAATAAGGTTTTAATTTAGAAATTTTAAAATTAAAAGGAAAATCAATTAATGAAATTGATATGCATTTATTATTACATTTAAATATTATGTGAAATATGATAAAATGAAGAAAAAAAAAACACAAAATACCATATGGAAAAATTTTAATTGAAAATAACCACAAAATGACATGTGGCCAAATCAATGAGAGTGTGACGTGTATCAAAAAGATTTTTATTTATTAGAGTAGATTAGAATAGGGATTTTCATGATATGGTTATAAAATCATAATGGAGTTCGAAAATGACCATTTTTAGAATGATAATTATTTTGGTTTTCTATAAAAATGGTCATTTTTTGTAATATCATTTATAGAAAATGATCTCTAATTATGTGTTTTTTTTGTCCTGCTAGGCTCGATTTACCAACACCTTTTGTGTTCATTTTTTTTTGTTATTGCCCAAGAGCCAAATGAATATCTTGTTTAGTGCTGATTTACATTAATTCATCAACCGGTATTAAAATCGAACTCCTAAAGTCAAAATGGTTTCTTTTAGCTTTCCTGATTGGATATTTATATCGAATGCTTATCATATTTCAAACATATTAATTGATTTACTTAACACCTTGGTAAAATGACATAAATTTACACCTACGTCTTTAAAAATAAATCATTAAGAAATCCATTAAACATATTATAGTTTTCTCTAACCAAAAAACTTACATAATTCTTAAGCTCAAATGACTAAAATATATCAAAGCAATAAAATTGTTTAACATGATTCAAAATTCATAAATACTTATAATGCTCCTTCGATGGTGACAATTTTGAAATTATACGTTACATTTAGTAGTTGTAGTTATAGAGGATCTAAGAATATGAGTAACATATGTGACAGTTTGGCCGAGTGGTCTAAGGCGCCAGATTTAGGCTCTGGTCCGAAAGGGCGTGGGTTCAAATCCCACAGCTGTCATTTTTTCTTTTTAATATAACTGATATTTTTGGATGTACAATCATATAAATATGATACGATTTGCAAGTATTAATTACTTTTATTTCCGGGAAGTAATGAGAATATTTGGAACTCCAATTATCCAACCATATATTAAATTTGCTCAAAATAAAAAAAGCGATGGAATAATCTTTTTTTGTTTCATCGTTATATGAAACAAAAATATCTGTTTTTTAATTCTTTTGGAGAAACTAGCTCAAATTTTGTAGAAATACACTTGAAGATGTTATATAATTACCATAAGATTATATATTTCATGTGAAAATATATCAGTCATTTTTGTAGTGTGCATATTTTGGTGTTAATTAGGATACATTCTTGAACAAATGATTTTTTGTATTCCCAAGACTTAAAATCTACCAATCAAAAAAGAAAATGCCAAAATCTAAGTACAGTATATGTATGTGATTGCGATTGTTTTTTAACAAAACATTTAGAATAGAGTTTGAGAAACGTTTATGAACCACTTTTGTTTTTTTTATTTAATTGTGTATAAATATACAGCTTCTATTTTATGAGGCTTGAGATGGATTCAACCTATAAATTGTTTAAAGTATGTGGTTTATTATTCTTTTAAATGGTTAACTAAAAAAAGCCATTGTATTTTGTTTATTTTCGGTTTAACCATTTGATTTTTTTTTTTATTAAAGGAACAATATTTAGAAAAAAGTTCCACATCGAACATCGTAATTATATATTGTTGGTTCAGCAAGTTATTATAATATGGTAATAATTTTTTCCATTAAAACTATCAAACTTTAACAAAAATTTCTAATATGACCACGATAACAATTTTATTGTATTTTCTTTTTCAAATTTTTATTGTTAAAAAATGTATTTTTTGTTAGAAAAAGTTTCTGAAATTAAAAAAAAAAAATGTCGCAGACAATATTTTGTTGAACTTTTTTTTTTCATTTTTTTCATTTCTTTGTAATTTTTTAGAAATGATTCTTTCGTTCTAACATTAACAATTTTTTGAAACTTTACATGTTTACATTATAATAACATGTTTTCATTATGTGACATTTTTCTACAATTTAATATATATATATATATATATATATATATATATATATATATATATATATATATATATATATATATATTTTAATAATCAGACATTGACATATTTTTAGATAAAATTACAAAAAATGGTCCCTATGGTATAGTGTAATAGAAACATAAAGTCCAACTTCCATAAAAAGGACAAACTCAGACTTTGTGTTATTTTGATATTACAGATTTGATACTTCCGTTAGACGACGTCATTCACTTACTATTTAATGCCTTGCATAGCATGTGAGGGTAAAAGGGTCCTTTTATGTTGCTCGTTTAATTGCCCTTATTTAAGGGTTTAGCCATATCAAACCCTCTCTTTCACCTTTCTCTTTCTCCTCCAGCCCGTCACACACACAGTCGAAGATGAATGTTTGCTTATGTGGTCGAGGAGTTGTAATCATGACATCGTGGACCGAAAACAACCCAAGTCGAAGGGTTTGCGCATGCTCCAAGTATGGATAAAAGCGTCCATTCATTGGACGGGTCGATTCCCCAAGGTGTCCTAGATCCATTCAAATCATTCCCGATTTGTTAAGGGAAAAACAGGCTTGAAGAAGCTCTTCAACATGCTAGAATGTTCAATTTTTTTATGCATATTTATTTGGGTTTTAATTTTCCTTTTTATTTGGTTGAAGATGTGAACTATGCAATAGATGGTGTTATGATGCTAGTTTGGGGGTTGTAATCATTTTCTGTTTCATTTTGTTGTAATGGATGTGTCTTTGTTGTAATGGAACATGTGGTTGATGCAATGGAAATACGATTGTTTGGTTTTGTTGTAATTGAAATGTGTCTGTTGTTTGTGAAATGATGCAATTGTATTTTCTTTTCAAGAACATAATGGTTCATTTACTAGTAGCTTAGTAAGCAAAAGGATCCAATATTGACCATTTAATGATCATTACACTAAAATGAGTGGGAAACTTTGTTAGCATAATAAACACATAAATTACTGTGGTATGAAACCACATACAAAAGTTACACATAATTGTTTTAAACACAACCATGGCGTTGATTGTTTAAAAAGCACTACAAAAGATTTCATATAAGTGTTTTCACAACATAAATCATAACAATATAAAGCAAACCAACAAAAAGAAACATTGTATTACATCCTTAAACATAAACAAAAGTTCATATAACAACACTTAGGTCATTGGTCCCTTCCCCTTGTCTTTCCCATTGTCCTTCTTCTTGACATTTCCCCTTTCCTTTTATTCTCATTCGACCCACCTTCTAGATTTCATATAAGTTCTTTCACAACATAAAGCCAAACAACAAAAAGAAACATTTTCTTTCATCCTTAAAAATAAACAAAAGTTCATATGAAAACCATTAGCCCATTGCTCCATTCCCCCTCTCTTTCCCATTGTCCTTCTTCTTTGCATTTCTGCATTTCCTTTTACTCTCAGCCGGTCCAACTTAACCTTTGCAACTCCTAGAGTTATACCTATTGTTTTTGCACTTGCTACAAGTCACTGTCACAAACTTTCTTGATAACTTTTGAGTTTGGCTACTCCCTTCATTCAATGCTCTTGTCCTTTTCTTCTTATACCTACCAGCCATAACTAACACACTGATAAGCAAGATTGAAATGTACATAAGTAATTTGCAAGAAAATTGAAAATAATTATGCATATCTATGATGGCTTGGTGTACTTATAGTGGTGGGGCAGTTAGATGTGGGCCACATGCTTCTCCTATTTATTGGTTCAATCTCGTAGCTATACATTTTTTTCATGTAGTTAACCAATAACAAGGATGTACCCAGGTTTCAGGTACCCCAAATTCTAATCCATTATCCAACATGTCAAATATTACAGTTACTCCATACTTCCCAAAATCACAACAAATTTAAAATTTTCAAAAACAACCCAAACCATAAATGTTTACAAAACCATTGTTTCAAAAGTGTATTTCAGTAATCAGAGTATCCTAAAATCCAAATAGCATAAAACTGAAGGATGTGCACGATCACGCCTTCGCCTTGACACGATCATCTGAAGTACCTGAAACAATAAAATGAAATTGTAAGCCAAAGCTTAATGAGTTCCCCTAAAGGACCAAGATACATAACATATAACAACATCAACTGGGTCCATAGCAAACAAACTAGATTACCCCTGAGCCCATAATATGAGTATGGCTTGCCTTTCAGGCCCACGGATCATATTTGGACTGCTCCCGAGCCCACAACATAAGTCTGGCTTGCACTTCCGGTCCACGACTTATGTCTGGCTTGCTCTCGGGTTTGTTGGCTACCGCACAAAACATTACTACCTCACCCTAACCATACTATGTCGACATATACATAACAGTTAACATAAAACAACAAATAGATAATCATGTAGATCTTAACAATTCACTACAATATAGCAACATCCTAACCATGATACATAATCTACTGGGTCGGTATTAGTGCCTTCGACCCACAAATACAATGAGGAAAACTCACCTCGATCAGAAGATAGTAAATCTCACACCCAAGTCTGTTGCACAATGACTTCTCACGCTGAACACAATCAATAACAACCCTAGTTACATTCTAATGTTAAGCCAATAATCATTAGGCCTAATAACGGCCCAACTCCAAACTAGGCCCACTAACTACCCATCCCATCTAGAGAACACTAAATTCCCCAAAATACCACATACCATACATAATAATCACGTACTAGGCCCCAGCCCTTCATCGGGCCTCGCCTGACATCGGGCCTCGCCCACCATCGAGCCCCGCTTGGTATATAGATATGTCAGTCATCAGGCCCCACCTGGCATCGGACCCCACTCGGTACATATATAATCCTACAAACACATGCGATAATCACAAAGACGATAACATACCATACAGTCATCGAGCCTCACCCAACATCGTGCCTTGCCCGATAAGTATAAAAACACATAATGGTAACTAGCATACAATATACTTATCAGACCCCACCTGGCATTAGGCCTTGCCCGGTAAGCATACCATCACATAACACATGCAAGAGTCACGCAAACATCTAGCATCCTAACATATAAACCATGGGTCGGCATTGGTGCCTTTGACCCGCTAAACTCAGTGAGCAGACTCACTTCAATTCGTTGATAATCAAATGACTGCTTGGGTCGCTGAACCGGATAATCTCACGCCAACTAACAATAAATACAAAACTTAATCAATAATTAACCCAAAACCCAAAATCTAAGGCCCACTCCATAAACCAACTTCCTAAAGGGTAAAAGACCATTTTAACCTTTTCTTACTTGACCAAAAACCAATGCCCAATCTAATTTCACAAAAAGCCCAAAATGGCAACCCAAAACCCATTATGGCCCAACATCCTAATCAGGCCTAAAACTCTAATGGGACCAAAACCAAGAAAGCCCGAGGCCTAACCATAGCCCAAAATCAGAAGCCTAATGGCCCAACAAGGCCCAAAATAGCTGAATTGGAGAGTACGCCCTGCATACTTGAGACGTACGCCCTATGTACTTAGCCTTGAAGCACGATGTACAAATGGATGATGCATAAATCCAACATTACGTTGAGCGCACTCCTATGTACACCCAACGTACTCGTCAGAAGTCCAAAAACCATATTAAGCTCTTAATGAGTTAAACCAAGATGTCCAAAACATAGATCTGATCCCTATGCAAGGTCTTAACAATTAAAGTTGCCAACTTTACTCTCATACATGCCTTAATAGGACTCAACACTTAAAAAGGAGCTTAATAAGGGTCTTAACACTTGCATGGACCAATATATTCCATAAAGTTTCCATTTCTATGAAGAAGGGACCTTATTGGAGCTTAGATCTAGCATCCATTACTTCTGTAGTAGATCAAAAGCTCACCTTTATCAGAAAGGTCTCAAAAAGTGCATAAAATGCTCCAAGAACTAGATCTTACATATAAGAGTATAAAGATTTAAGGTTTTTACCTCAAAAAGCTTGCAAATGTGGAAATGATCCTGGATCCACAAGTTCATCAATTTTCCTTAAGTGTTCCTCTTCTTTTTCTCCTTCACAAACCACCAGCAAACACTCTTCAAGCTCAAAACTCACCAAAACACTCAAGGGTTTCCAATCTAGGGTTTAAAAGGGATGGAGGCTGAAGATATTAGGATTAAGTGATGAGATAAGGAGCTTAAATAGGGTCCAAGACCCTAAATTAGGGCTTGCATGAAACTGGAGTACGCCCTGCATACTCCCATTACGCTCAGCTTACTCCTCTAAGGGTTACGTTCATTTTCCCTAGTATGCCCGGCGTACTCCCTATGTACGCCCTACATACTAGGGTTATCTTTAAACCCTACCATCTTTCGATAGCCATAACTTCTTCGTTATAAGTATGTTTATGACGATCCTTATATCAACAGAAAGGTAACAAGAAGCTCTACGATTCTATCAATTCATACTTGCCTAAAAACTTCCTAAACTACGATTCAATTTCTATATAATCCCGAACTGACACTTTACCGATATACCCATTGGCTTCAAAACACAAACCAAACTCTGGAATTATCTAAATTACATTACCCATTCCCAAATGGGTCTAAATCTCTTTTCCTCAAAGGACCTAAGCCTAATGATACCAAATCTTTGGGTCGCCACCCCACATTAGGAAACTATTCAGGACAGGGTGTTACAGATACATGCCCACTTTCAACGAGACATTAAAAATATTCAATGTGACAATGGTGGGGAATTTGATAATGGTCGATTTCGAGATTCCTGTTATCAAATAGGGATATATTTCCGATTCTCATGCCCTCATACTGTTGGATTAGTGTCTAAGTCCATAACTATTTTGGTATGTACTTGACCCGATGGTGCGTGGTCCTTTTGGGTTGCCTTCACCAAAGCAACTTGATAGGATGAATTATGGAGAGAAAGGATTAAATATGATTTATTAATATATTATGAGAATAATATATTAAATGAGAAATCATATTGTTTAATTAATATTAGTCAATAATTAATTGGTAATTAGTTTTGTGACTAAAAGAGATTAATTAAACTTAAGGGACTGGAATTGTAATTATAAGATAATTGCAATTTGGGCCATGGATTGCCTTTTATTATAAGGTGGACGAATTCTATGGGGGAAGCCCATATGAAATCGTGCAAGGCCTTAAGGAAAGGGCTCCATGGGTTGCTTAGGGCTTAAGCATCCAAATTAGGGTTTCCTTGTTAGATAACCCTAATTGCCTCCTATATAAAGCGATCCCTTATGACCAAAAACGTGGCTAAGACTTCTCCTAGGGTTTCACACGTTTTAGGGCAGCCTCCATCCTCTCTCCTCTTCATCCTCTTGCTTATGGTGTTTGTGAACCATTAGAGGAGTGACACTTGTGACTCTAAGCATTCCAAAGTCAATACAAGGAGATTTGGGATTGTTATTGCTACATGACAATCAAGGTAACATCATAAACCTATTCTCATGTTAATATAATTACTTGAATGCTAGAATTAGGGTTTATAGTCTTGGATAACTTGCATGTACAATAGAGAAACCTAGATCCAAGCATTAGGGTTTGTATGAGCACATAGGATGTTCTTAGGACCAAAACCCATCACATACTTCATCTCATAATGGTAAGGCGAAGCGTAAAATACGGTCCATCAATAATATGGTTCGCACTCTACTTGCTTATGCCTATTTACCACCATTGTTTTAGCATCATGCCCTCGATATGACAACATACCTTCTCAATATTCTACCATAAAAACTACTCGTATACCAGTCACCTCATAAGATCTTATACCAACATGATCCATCATTCTCTTACATTCGAGTTTTTGGGTGTTTGTGTTTTTCTTCTTTTAGGCATCTACTATCAATAATCTTCGAGCCCAATCAACTCCATGTCTTTTCTTGGGATTCCTATCTAATCATCGTGGGTACAATTGTCTCGATCTGTCCACAAAGAAAATTATCATCAATCATCATGTGATTTTTGACGAACATACATTCCCGTTTTCTCGGGCCCCCCACCCTTTGCAGATCCATATGTTTTCTTGGATGACAATCTCTCACCATATATTCTCCATCACTTACGCAAAACATCTACAACCGACATTATTCCATCGATCATACCTTTTGGTCAGACACCAACTACTGCATAGACCCCATCACCGTCTGTTGAATCTCCCGGTTCGACTTCTGTCAGGACGTCTTCACAGGTTCCCTCCTCGACAGTACCACGTTCCACCATGGTTACTTGAAGTTAATATGGAATTGTCAAACCGAATAATAAGTATGTGTTGCCTACTCAAAATGATCGCTCCTCACTACCTTCATAATCCTATATTGGCCTTACACAACCCGAATTGGAAACAAGCAATGAATAAGGAATTTGAGGTTGTTATTAAAAATAAAACATGGAACTTAGTGCCTCGGCCATCGAATGTTAACGTCATCCTCTCTATGTGGATTTTCACTCACAATGAAAACTTTGATGGTACTTTTTCTCGGTATAAGGCTCACCTTGTTGGTGATGGAAACCCCCAACAAGTGGGTGTGGGTTGTGGTGAAACATTTACACCAGTGGTTAAACCGACTACTATTCATACCATTCTTAGTATTTCTTTGTCAAAATCATGGTCCATTCATGTCAAAAATGCATTTATGCATGGTGAATTGAGTGAAACGGTCTATATGTGTTGGGTGCATTTTGTGCACCCTTTTTGCAAAACTTTTAGCCCATTTGTTATAGTGATAGATAGATAGAGAGAGAGAGAGAGAGAGAGAGAGATAGAGATAGATAGATAGATAGAGAGAGAGAGAGAGAGAGAGAATAGATTATCTTCTAGATGACGGGACGATGGGACGAGAATCGGAAGAATTAGAGAAATCAAGTTTGGATGAGCATCCAGAGGGCAACACGGGGCGTGTTTGGCTATCAAGCATTTACCTTCTGACTTAGATGAACACGACCTGTGTTCATTTAGCCTATATGGACACGGGGCATGTTGGGCTATCTGGGCATTTTTGAGCATCGTACTTACACTCAACACGGCCCGTGTTTATTTGCTCTATATCGACACGGGGTGTGTTCGACTAAAAAAAACTGTCTTTTTGGCAGTTTTTCCTCTTTTCTTATTTCGGGGAATGAGGTCATTTTTTAGGAGAGAGAGCAGAAAAAAGGCATTTTTGAGGAGAAGGAGTTGAAGTTTTTAGCAAGGATTGTCCATTAAACATTTGGAAACATTTTGATTTCGTATTTGTAAGCATTTTTATTCTTGAATTCATCTTCTAGATTTCTGGTTTTGTTCTAGTCATGTGTGGCTAGAACTCTAATTTCTCCAACTCATGTTTTGACTTTCTAGTTGTGAATCTAATCATATGACTTGATGTTTGTTCTTAATTTCTATCTAGTGAATTTGATTTTGTCTCAATCGAATGTTTGATTCTAATTGTGATTCTTATTGGCCATATGAATTAGGTTTAGATCATTCAAGTTATCTAATTGCAAAATCCGTAATTGTTTTGTAAATTAGACTAGGTAACAAGCACTAATCTAATTTCTATTGAATGAAATTAGTGTAAATCTTTTCACATATTCTTACGCTCCCGAGCTTGTGAGGAGTATTGAGTGTTGTTGGGAACATTCACATAAAGCTTAAAGCAACCTTTCAATCCAATTCTAAGAGCTTGTTTAGATTAGGTTAGTAAGGTTAGGATTAATCAAAGAGCTTGTTTTGGTTAATTATTGTGGTGAATGGGAAGTGTTAGAGCTTGTTAACATTTTCAAGTACCAACTTAGATAGAATGAAACAAAGGTCTTGTCATCTTGGATTCACATTGTTGAAGTGTCATGCATGAAGTTGGAGTCTTTATAATATCTGAATTTAATTTACTCATTCAGCCAATTACTTGTGATTTTACTTTATTTGTCTAATCATTGCAAATCAAATCCCCCTTTTTCTTTCATCTTTCGTGAACAAATACCTTACGCAAAAAGGGTATAGACTGATTGTCCCGTGTCTCTGTGGATCGACCCTACTTGCCTTGTGCTACTTTTGAGTGCAATAGAGTAGTGTTACTTAGGAGTATATCGTGCCCCTTTATTTGCTGGGTCTGACACACTTAACAATATGCATTAACCTCTTTGTAATGTCCTGTTTCAAATCGTTTTCCTAATTCGGGACTGTGGCCTGAGAATAGATTATCATAAGGTTAGGGGCCTTGGAAGAGAGAGATATCTAAACGCATTTACATATAAATAATGTAAAAGAGGTGATCTAGGAGTTGGGTCGTCTCTTGAAGCCAAACGGGTATATCGGTAAAGTGGTAGTTCGAGCCCTTTATGGGTTTTGGGTTTTATTCGGAAGGTTGTAAGACTTGGGCGTGCTGTTAGCGGCGTAGGGCTTCTCGCCACTTTTTTGTGGATATAAGGTTCGTCGAAAACGGACCTAGAATGAGGGAGTTATGATAGTTTGAGGGCTTTGGCAGTTTTGGTCCTTGGGTGGGAAAAGCTTGTATTTCAGCATGCACGCAAAGGTGACAACCAATGAGTACGCTCATTGTAAGCTGGGATCGCCCAATGTAGTGCTGGATAAGTGAAACACGGGTGTGAGAATGTAACATCCCGAAATTCAGGTAAAGCTATTTAACCCTTCTCTTTTGTCAAGTTGTCAAGTTTAGCCCTTGAGTGAATTTTATGGCAAATGAGTATGTTGGGCGTACTGGGGAGTACGTTGCGCGTACTCATGCGCTTAATTTGGATGTGGACTCACCTAGGTACGCTGGGCGTACCCAGGGTTACGCTAGGCGTAGAGGGCCCAGATGCAAACCCTAATATTTGACTTGTGCACTATATAAAGGATGCTAAGGCTTATTCCTCAGCCACCATATCAAAGAGTGAAACCCTAAGAGAGCCTTCCTTTGTCCTTAAGCTTGTGTGTGAGTGTTTTGAGCTAAAAGTGCCTTGGTGTGTTAGTGAAGAAGAAGAAGGAGAGGAGCTTGTGGAGGCTAGGGCTTGAAGTGCAAGTTTGGATTTGAGATCTTCAGAGGAAGAAGCTTCATCTAGAGGTATAAAGTTAAAAACTTTCCTCTTTATTTTGGTTTGATGTTGCATGGACCATTTCTAGGGTTAAAGTCCCAAAGGTGGAGACTTTATGAGTGTAAGGGACTCCATGGACCTAGATCTGTCTCATTCCAGTGATATTTGTGTTATAGATCCATAAAAATCCCAACTTGGTCGTTGTTATGGGGTCATGCTTGAGTTATGAGCTTTTCTAGGGTTGGAAATGGAATGTTGTGGGTGTTAGTGACTTGTCCAGCCATGCAAAGGCTTAAAGTCACCAACTTTATGGATTAAGAGGCTTAGAAATGGTCAGATCTAGAAGTTGGACATGTGTCTTAACTGTTTAAGACCCCAAGAGCTAAGGAGTCTGAAACTGGGAGTTACGCAGGGCGTAATCCCAGTACGCGCGACGTAGGGGGTCGCGTTCCTCATTTCTGTGAGGTCGTCGGGTACGCCCAGCATACAGGTTTGGTACGCGCAGCGTAACCCGGAGAGTTGACTTCCGTTGACTTTTAGGGTTTGGTCAACTTTAGGGTCTTTGAGCCTTGAGAGGGGTAAAATGGTTTATTACCCTTCTGAGAGTGCTAAGAGAGGTATCTAGTCTAGCCTTGAGAGTTGTGTTGATCAGAGTGCTTATTCCATGTGATTAGGCGGAGGCTAGACCAGGATTTACCGAGTTCGAGATTACCGAGTCACCCGAGGTGAGTCTTCTCACTATATTGTACCTGGAAGGGTACCTATGTGTGACCGGAAGGTCTTATGCTATGAGATATATGTGCTATATGCTGATATGTGATATGTATGTGTTATGTATGCTATGTATGATAAGGACCGGAAGGTCAAGATGATATGGACCGGAAGGTCGAGAGAACATTGGACCGGAAGGTCAGGAGGTTACGGACCAGAAGGTCGATACGGGTAGGACCGGAAGGTCTACCGGGATTTGGGACGGAAGTCCCCTGAGACACTCGGACCGGAGGGTGTGTCCAACAGAGTTATGGCCTGGAAAGGTGTATGTGTTGTATGTGGTATTTTGGGGAACTCACTAAGCATTTATGCTTACAATTGTTGTGTTGTGTGTTTCAGGTACTAGCGAGGACCGTGGAAAGGCGCCAGCATGATCCGTACACACCGAGACGATTTTTGTATTTGAGATCTTTGAGATTCTGGGATTGTTTATTATGATAACATTGGATACAGTTGTTGGATATTGTTTTTGGTGATTGAAAATATGATTTAAAAATGAAAAATTGTTTTTGAAAATTTTGTCGTTACAGAGAATGTACGCCTAGCGTACAGGGAGTATGCCCAGCGTACGTTCAAGATCTCCAAAACCCTAATTTTTAGGGTTGTCTCACTATTTAAAGCACCTTAAGTCCAAGGGGATGCGCCTCTCTTTCATTCTCAGAGCCTTAAACCCTAAATTCAAGTGGTAGCTTCATCCAAGAGTGTTGTGAGCTTTATGGGTACATTTGGGTGGTTTTTGGTGCATTTCAAGAAATGGAAGCTCAATACAAGGTGGTGGTTTAAAGGAGGGCTTGTAGATCGGGATTTCTTGCTACATTTTCAGCTCAAAGAAGGTAAAAAGTTTTGAGCTTGATCACTAGATGTTGTTGTTTATGAATATGTTGGTTTTTGGTCCCTTTTTGGCCTCATGAGCAAGATCTAGTGGGTAGACACCACTCCAGGAGCTTTGAGTTGCTACTCTTAGCATTTCAAAGGTTATAAGCTCATAAAGTTGCAATCTTTGAGGCTAGAAACCATTCATTCATGTCCTAGATGAGTATTATTGGGTTAAATTGGTCATTAAGACCCCTTGAACCATGCAAATGCATAAAGGTGCCAACTTTGTGCATTAAGAGCTTCATTTGGTGGTTCTCTAAAGTTTAGATGCAAAGTTCTTAACTGATTAAGTCACAAAAGTAGTTTGGAAGTTCTACGAGTATGCCTCACGTAAGTCGAGGTACGCCCCGCATACAGAGTCAACCATCCTATAGATGGTCAATGCGAGGCGAGGGTACGCCACGCGTACGCCTCTGTTTGGGATTTCGGACTTGGGCTTCGGGTTTGGGCCATATGTTTGGGCCTAGATTCCTGGACCCTAATGGACTATCTGGTTGGTTGTGTTCTGGGCTAATTGAAGGATTGGATCATAGGATGAGGCCCGATAAGGAGTTTGGGCCCAATTCAGAAAATTGGGCCATTAATGGGCTTGTAAGTGCATGGATTTTGTTGGGCTAGTTATGGACAGATATAACAATTCAGAAAATAATAAATGGGCTTTAGGAAAGGCCTATGTAAGGGTTTGGGCCCAATTTGGAAAAAATTGGGCCATTAGTGGGCCTTTGTGGATTTTGGAGTTTTGGACTTGATTGGTTTTGGACTTGGGCCTTAGTTAAGTATCTTGTGGGCCAGGGGTAAAATGGTCATTTTAACCCATGCATGGATTAAGGATTATGGTATGGCACCCAAGTGCTAATTGGGTATATTGATCGGTATTGATAGCTCAGGAAGTGGACAGGGCAGGAACTAAGGATTTCTTTTAGGAAGCTTCTACATTCGAGGTGAGTTTCCTCACCATACCAATGGGTCTAAGGCAGCAAGGCCAGCCCATTTAGTTAGTTGTAGTGTTTACTTCGGATTCACTACTGATATGTCCGGTATGCTTATATATGAGAATGGGCTAGTACTTATTGACTATCTATGTGAAGACCCCGAGGGGAGCCCGTGACAGTTGGATATAAGACCATGTGGAGGAGCCAATGACACATAAGAGTAAGACCTTGGAGGGAGCCCACGACATCCTTATATTTCTATGTATGAGTTATGTAGGATGATAGATATTTTTGTGATATACAATAAGCTAGTTGACTATTATGTTATTTTAATGAAAGACCCCCGGGGGAGCCCGTGGCAGTTGGATATAAGACCATGTAGGGGGAGCCTGTGGCATTCCTAGGTAAGGACCTTGTGGGGGAGCCCATGGCAAGTAGTAGAGACCATGAGGGGAGCCCATGACATGTAGTTATAAGACCTTAGGAGGAGCCCACAGCATCCTTATATGTTTGTGTGCATGGTTTATGTAGCTCTGATAGCTAATATGGATTATGTGACTATGTGGATTGTGTGGGGTATCCTCTGGGGAACTCACTAAGCTTCGTGGTTACAGTTTTGGTTATGGTTTCAGGTATCATCGGTTTGGAAAGGAATGGTTCGACTTGATCGCAGCGCACACACCCATTTTTTCCGTAATATTTGATTTTGGGATGAACTCTGATAAATGTTTTTAATTAGCAAAGTTTTGGGAAGCCTGGATTTAAAATATATGTGTGTTTTAACCATAATGAAAAATAGAATTTTTACCCTTGATTTTTGAGTCGTTACACTCTTAGTTTTCGTGACACCACTCATCCTAATCATGTGTGTCTATTGCCATAGTCATTGTATGGACTTAAACAATCCCCCACGCCTGTACGTGGTATAAAATATTTGCGGACTACATTTCAACCATCAGTTTTTCACATACCAAATCTGATTATTCGCTTTTCATTTATCGTCAGGGACGAGACATGGCATGTATTTTATTATATGTAGATAATATTGTTTTAACGGCTTCATCAGATGTTTTACAAGCTTCAATTATCTTAATGCTTAGCTCTAGTTTGCTATGAAAGATTTGGGACCTTTGCATTATTTTTTGGGTATTGCGGTTGAACGACATAGATCTCTTCTTATCGGTAGTTTAGTAGTCGTAGGTTCTTAAACCTTTGTTTTTGCTTAGTGTCTTTTTTTATGCTTAGTGTTTTTGTGTATGTTCTTGTGTATGCTTCCTCTTTGTGTGTGTTCTTGTTTTGCCAATTTTATAGATGTGGGTGATTGAACTGAAGTGAGAAATAAAAGGGTTGTTTGAAAAGATCAGAATATTCACATACACGTGGCAGAAGAGGGATCTTAACCGTTCCACCTTAACAACAAATAAGGTGAGGGACCAACCGTGTTACGTAGGTTTGGATAATTAAGATACCACGAGTGCAAGAAAAGAATATTGTAGACTAAAGGCGTTGATTTCAACAAACCACATGGACCATACATATAATTTCAAACAACTTTCGGCTACTAGCTTTTGAATGTTTGCACCTATTTTTTCTGGACATTACTTCATGAATAGAAACTAGAGTAGTGCCGAGTTCACCATATATAGTCCATCTCAGCCACAATGTTGTCTAACCTTACTTTGTCACAAGCACCAAAAGGGCAAAAGGGGAGCCTTAATATACATTTAAATTAAAGTTTAAAAAAAAAAAAAAAAACATTTAAAAAGAATAATGAATAATTCAAAACGCACAGTAACAATTTACAATAATAGGTTTTAGATAGATTCGAAACACCGATAAATAATATTCAAACTCGACAGTTCGGTTCTAGCCTTAATCCCCTCACACATACATACTAACAGGAGATTTACAGTCAGAATGTCATAACTGCAAAACCTAATTAACGTAAGAGATGTAAAGTTTCATGAAAACAAAAATTAAGAATATGTAAATTAAAGTTATTATACGTTTTAGTAACGATAAAAATTTCTACTTGATCCGGTGAAATTGGCATATAGACCTTGCTGATCTGGCCGGTAGGGAAGATACGGCGGAAGACGGTTACCTCCCGCTTTCGCTTTATGCACTGGGGTATTAGATTCCGTCTTACTATATATTCCACCGCCGTCGACGGCAGAAGTTAATTTAGCAGTTTTCTCAGTCTTCTTAACCTTTTCGTTGTTCATCTTCTGCTTCGTTGCAATCGGAGGAGTGAAAATGTCAACCTTGCCGGCTGAATAGTTGTCGTCACTGTAGCTTCGCTTGAGTAGATCTCGAACCTTCCACCTCTTCGAATTATTATCAAACGATATGGAATTGCTCTTCTTATGCTTTCCATGCGATTCGGACTTCGGGTTCCAGACGCAGTACGTTCCCGGCGAAATTCTGTCCAGATCATCCGCCTCTGACGAGGAAGACGACGCCGAGAGATCTTCTCTGAAAAGCATCATCAGAGAATGCCGCGCCGCCGGAGACGGCTTAGGATCAGTCCCCGAAGTATCAACATCGTTACTGGAATTAGGATCGACGTCTAACAATAAACTTCTATCGAATAGCGGATAGCTCCGCGAGATCTGACTGTCGGCAGTTGAAACCGGAAACAGATTAGAGTCTCTACAAACAACAGGGAACTCGAACTCTATTTCATCTTCGTTGGGAGTGTCTTCCTCATTTTCCTTCAAGTTTCCGGTAGGAGTATTAGTCATTACCCCCTCATCTTCGCCAGTATTCTCCCGATTATTATCAACACCGAAGTCGAAGATATCGTCTCCGAATCCATTGTCGTTTCGAAGTAATTCTTGGACAACTCTATCTGCAATATCCGTGAGGTTGTTAGAAGAATGTGTGTTGAAGCTCGGTGATGCATCGACTATGGAGCTGGACTGCATGTTCGTAGCCGGCCGGCGGAGATGAAATTTGTGATCTGTTTTGGGTGGTTTCGGTGAGATATTATAATTTTGAAGAGAGAAAGAGGGAGTTGAGAGTTGAGATGAAAAATGAATTAACAAGTGTTTGATGTGGAGGCAGGTGAGAATATATAGGCTATGGCGTCATGGGATGTGGACATTACAGGATATAAACCATCTTAAGGTGTATTGAAATTTGAAAAGATCTGAAATCTAGATTAATGTTAAAATAGAGATTATGTTAGATTGTAAAAATGCATGAAATACATATTATCAATTTTAAGGTGGTCGCGTGGTCGATCACCATTCCCTTGCTTCACATCTTTAATATTCTCTCTCGTCCACGTATTGTTGTCCACGCATTACCACAACGTCCGCTAGTCAAATATTTCTTTTCATATGGTCAACCAAACCAAGATTTACAAATACCAAAACAGAAATATATATACAAGCTATGTAATGCCAGAGACGAAGGATGATCGGGATATATGTAGTCTAGGGATAACTTTTTAACCAAAAAATCAAATTGGAATCGGAGCGGTTGGAACCAACTAGTAGAACCGACCCGAAACGAGTTGGAACCGATTATTAGTATTCGGTCCAATTTTCGATTTCCCATTCACTTCATAATTAGTTTTTGGTTATTCCGATTCCAAAACTGGTGTAGTCTGAATGAGGCAGAAGTCTCGATACTAGGACACTAGCAATGGTGTTCCCAGCGTACCACATCAAATAAAGTTCATGCCCAGTAGTCTCATTAAGACATTAGATATGATTAATCACAAATTGAAAATGTTCTTCAAACTAATGTTCAAGAGGATTTGAGTAGTGTACATTACTTTTCTCTGAAATGTATCAAACGTTCATTTGAAGTATTGAATAAGAGGTGTTGCGACATTTACTCTCCAAACTATATTAAATGAATGACTCGATATGAATGATTTCAACATTGTTGAATGAAATCGTCAATATATACCTGATAAAATAGAAGATCCAAGATCTAACCATGTTAACACTTGAGAATCAAGCTATAAGACGTGAGAAATTCATAATACTTTTGCAAATACAACATAAAGTAATGTGTTTTAAACCTATAAGTAATTGAAAAACTTTTTGCCACTAACTCATTTGAAATTTATTTTAATATAACGTGTCATTCAAAATAACGTTAGTTTTTATCATATATTAACATGTCATTTTATATTATTTTATATTTGTTGTATAACTTATTAATTAGTTTTTATCATATGTTATTACTTTATCAGTCAGTTAATTACTACCGATTATTTTATAAGAACAAAATTCTTTTAGTTATTTTACCAAGCATGACCTTCAACATTTCATCAATCCGTTCACAAAGACATGTAAAATAAATGAGAAACAAACAGACACGTAAAAGAAACTTAGCTTAGTTAGATTTTATTTATAAAACATGATTCTAAAATCAATATTAATTTAAAAGTTTATGTTAATAATCAAATTTAAAAATAAAAATAGAAACTCCGTTGTTTTTGGAAATTGTATCTCTTATTTCTTAGTAAAGTTAATTATATAAGACTTAAATGTTTATTTAAGATTAAATAAACTGAATTATTTTTGTACATTCATTGTCCTTGTGATATAAGGAGTGTCGGTCTATTAATTTTCATGTCTAAGAGGATATAATAAAAGAATTATGTCCCTATTTTTGTACAATATGATAGACAAAACGACATATAAGTTTTTTTTAACTTCTGTGAAACCATTTTAAAATAATAAATTTAGATAAATCAAATGCTTCTTGAAGAAAAAAATAAGGATGATGCCATGCTTCTAGAAGAGAAAAAATAGATACTCCTTATGTGGTGGGCCGGTGGCTTCTTGCTGGCTCATCTTTTTCTTGCCAGATGTAGATTAAATATTTTATATATTGTTAATTGATTGTTAATAACTTTTAGTAATAGTTAACGCAAAATTTGATTTAACAACAAAAGTACAAATTGAAAGGCCCAATTTATCCTTTTAATTTCTTTTATGTTTCAAGAAATATCTTTTACTTTAAAATTATTCACATAAAAAAATGGTAATATGATCGGTCTAATTTAGATTAAAAGCAAAATAAGTTATTTACATGCGGATTGTTTTTAACAATATTTCATTTAACCTACCTTTGACATCATGAATAGTTGAATACAATTTATATCGCCGCCTTTTATATGAAAGTTTTATTACCCGGTATTGAAATTAAAAAAAAAAATCTCTTAAAGTGATAGCAATATATAAAGTTGTTATAAATTATATTTGGAGAAAGAGAAAGTTTTCAATTTTAAAATAGTTTGTAAAAAGTATATACTAAATACGGGTGAAAAAAAGGGGATGCCACATGCCAGCATTCTTTGCCTGTGTGACTATGGCCTATTGATACCAACACCACTGTCCAAAATATATTTTATTTGGATATTGTTTAAAATTCTTAATGTCCAAAAGAATGGCTAATTTAAAAATAATTATTATGGGGAAGCGATTATTATGATATTTAAAAATCATACTCGTAATTCAAAAATAATACTATTTTTGTTATATTAATTTTTGACCAAAATTAATTAGTAAACAAAAATCTTTTCTAATTAACAATCTTTAAAGTATTTTTTTAATAAATTTATTTATTATCTTTTCTAATTAACAATCTTTAAAGTTTTTTCCTATTACTTTTAAATGATAGAATTTTTTATAAAATATATTATGTTTTCTATTTAATCAAATAGATAGACTGCTCAAATATATATATATATATATATATATATATATATATATATATATATATATATATATATATATATATATATATATATATATATTAGTTATTTTTTGAATTTTAAGAGGTATAAGTTACAAAGCTTTGTGTACAAATCATCTATACATAAATAAATCATTAATATTTGTCACAAGTTTAAAGCCTTGAATTAAGAAAGGTTATTAAGAAATTTAATTTGGAGCAAAATGACAATTTTAAAATATTAAATTTATGTATATAAATTAATTTATATTTTTTAAACTAGACACCGATGTTAATTAATTTACATCAAATGTATAAACAGACAATATAAATATAAGATGTAAACATAAATATTTTATCTAAAAGTGTTAACTTTTTATACATAATAATTAATAATAAAATTTAATAATTATTTCCTCATAAGAAAATTATTCAATAAAAGAGTTATTTATGGTCGCCGCTTTGCACAGGCACACATCTAATATATATATATATATATATATATATATATATATATATATATATATATATATATATATATATATATATATATATATATATATATATATATATATATATATATAAAGGGCTTCTAGCCCAGCGGTATCAGGTGGTGTCCTCCCTCTTTGAGGTCGCGGGTTCAAGTCCTGTCGTGGACATAGGTGGAATTAGATTTTAGTTTAAAAGTAGATTAATATATTTGTATTTGCCGGTTCAATATATATATATATATATATATATATATATATATATATATATATATATATATATATATATATATATATTATAGTTATTTTGGAACCGATCGAGAACAATTATTATGAGAAACTCTAACACCCCGCTCCTGAGTTGAAGCAAAGAAAATAAAAGAAAAGAAAGGAAAATAAATTTGTCTTTTGTGCTCCCCAGTTGGAGAGAAATGGAAGGAAGGTTAAACATTTTAATCTTTCTTTTCAAATCCTCCCAAATCGAAAGGAAAGTGATTCTTCCATTTCCTTCCACTTTCTTCCTTTAATGAAAATCGGGAGCATCAATCTCTCTTACTTTCCTCTCATTTCCGCTCATTTCCTTTCTTTTCTCTCCTTACGTTGAACTCGGGAGCAGGGTGTAAAAGAAATTAAGAAGATGGTGTTTACTATACAGTTGGAGTAGCTACGAAAAAAGATCTTTCGTTTTAATGGTAAAATATTATTATTATTTTTTACAACAAAATTTATTAAAAAGGAACCAACGGAAAGTTGGACCACAAAAGAGTACAACAAATAAAAAAGGGGAAAAAAAAAGGAGAATCCATATGAAGCAAACAAACCAACTAAAACACAAAGAAGGCAAAAATAACAGAAAACATGAACATCACCCAGATAAGTGGAACTGGGGAAGCACATCAACTGAATAAAGCAACATGTAAACAACCCAAGAGTAAAAAATGCAAACTTTATCGAAGCAACATCAATTGGAGGTGGACTCCAGCGGGAACACGAGCTACGAAATAGGAGGAGGAGCAACTTTTATACAAAGACCATACTCCAACTATTTAATTTTGAAGGCAACTAATTATATCCACTTCAGTTAGCCCTTGGTACAAACCAGCAACAACCATGATTTCAGTGAGGGCTAAAATCGTCCAGCCCATCGTTTTGTAGTCATAGACATCCAACCCTTCGTGTAGCAACAGATATGCGAGCTTTGTCACAGTAATGTGTTAAGTGTCCAGAAAACCTAATACTCACATCTAAGAACTTCCAAAAATGGTCAAGTAAGATATACCAGATTAACAATCACACACACACCAACACCAAGTGTAGACCCCAGCCCCCCAACCCAATGACCACAAAAGAACATAGCCCCAAAAAAATGTTAACTTGCAGCAATACCTATAATATGTCTACCCATTGAATTGAAACAAACAACAAACCGACACTTGTTGCAGTAAACATAACACCAAATAACGCCAAGAATTCCAAGGCCCATCCCCCACCCATCTATTTGTCAAACCGTGAAAGGGGATACACACCATTTTTCCCAAGTTAAAGAGAACTATCTACCTTTGTTTTTTACACAAAGGAACGCATTTGCTTTTATTTCCCCAACAACTGTGACCTGTGATTTAACAGTTTAACTGAAAACAAGATCGTTTCTTACCCACCAAGTGAACAAGAAAGTGATTAGAATGACGCGTGGGTGATCTTCTTTTGCAATGGAGATTGTAGGAAGCAATGGACGGTCGATATAAGTTGTTCAAGAGAATGAATCTCATCAATCCTTAATTCACACCAAATCCCCAATAAAGATCAAATTTTATGTACCCATCGACATTGTAAAAAGAGATGGGCTACGGTTTTCTCTTCTATGCCACAAAAAACATATTGAGTCGAAGGTACATCAATCCCACGTTTAGAGATCTCTACCATGGATGGTAGGTGATTAAGTACCGCACGCCACAAAAAGCACATTGAAAATTTGTTGTAAGTGTATTTCTTCTTCAAACTTTTGTTTGTTTTTATGATAGAACATAATAGGTCAATATAAAAAAAAAATACAATGTAATATTTTTTGATTAGTTTTTAATTTCTTTAGTTTTAATAATTAAACCCGTATATTTTGTATGCATTTTTAAAAAGTTAGTTCATCTTACCTACAATTGGTTCGTTAGATAACTTAATTTTGAACATAATAAATATAAAAATAAAATCTTCATAAAATTATGATTTACTTGATAAAATTATATACTTTATAGGCTATAAAGTATATGATAAGAAATTAACAATCACGTAGAAAAGTTTTATTTTGACTCCCTCTTACAATTGTAAGAATCCAACTTGGGTTTTGGAAAAGGATATGAACCGTACAAAATGAGGGAATGAGACAATCAATACTAGAAGTCCATATTTAGTCGTTATTCATCGTAACTCTAACGAGTTATTTTAATAAGGTCTTCACTTGTTAAACTTCTCACTTCAAACGTTTCGCTAAATCATTTGTCCAAACTCGATTTTATGCAATTTTGCTTTTTTTTTTTCTTTTTCATGAATAACAATGGTATTCAAAAGTCAAAACCATGCATGTAAGCTTCTTCATGACTCATTCTTGTTATCTTATTTATTTGTTTTTCTTAAACTATGCATCATTTATATATAAGGTGTTGAAGCTTGCGGATTCGAACCCTAATGAAGACTTGTTCGAGTTCTCTTACTTTTTCTCTAAACTATGCATCATATAATAGTATTATATATAAACCTTGTATGTAAGTGCCTGTGTACAGGAACTATAGAATTGTAATCCATATGTATAACTGGGTTGTTTTTTTTTTAATTCTTACAGATAAACCCAAAATATTACACTTTATTTGTTACACAACCGGTTATACGAAAATTTTACTTAATGTCAAATAAGATACGGAGTTTAATCACTAAAAAGTAATACGAAGTTCGATTTTTTACGTTGTTTTTTCTGTATTGTCACCGACACTAATGGTCAAAAACTCAAAATCAAAATAGTATGCATCAAAATATTATTAAAATTTGAATCAAAATAATCAAATTAATAATGTCTTCAATACGATTATTCAAAAACTCCAATTATAAAAGAAGTCACTTGAGCCTATGGGCCATCATAATCGGTTTGTCAAATTGTTCCATTTGCTTGGAAGTTTCCGTAGCTTGTGCCTTGTGGCCAATTAAAAATTTATTTAATTATTTTCTTTTATCAAAATTACTATAAAATAGAATTTATGTGGAATGTGGTCGATAATTATTGATGAAGTATATATTAACAACAATTACATTTATTAAATATAGAAAAAGCTAAACCTCTTTAATATAACTTGGTATTGCAAGTTCCAAACACCTGGTATTGCAAGTAATGTCTCTACTTTTTGAGGATGAATCAAATTTTATGACCACAGAATGTTTTTTTTATATTGATCTATTAAAACATATATTTATATTAGTGATATTTTATTTCATCATAATAAAATATGCTGGCATTGATTAAAACCAATTACGATTGTTGCCTTAAAATTGGGCAAATTTGTTGGTGATTTTAATTGCTGTGTTTGGAATTTAAACGAGTTAAAAAGGATTCATATTGTGATTTAATACATGTAAGGAGGTGTGGAATGCATATTTATATATGACTGGTTTAATCGTGAATACGATGAATAACCCAAGAAGTCTTCGAGATGATGAAAATCACTAGTGTTTCATCATTCATGTGCTTTCAAGGATGAAAAACTATGGTGCCTCCTAGATATATCTAGCTACCATAAGATTAAAAAAATTTGTATTTATAGAAACTTCTTGACTCTTATGTATTTCTGGGATATTGTTATGACTGTCATATAATTGCAAATAACATTGGAATATTCAGTGTATGTACACACACTCCATATTTTGATATTTCTAAGATTCCAAACAATTCCTATACGAACATGGTATTTGCTTTTATTCTTATGCCTAAGATATTTTGTGCTTTTACTACACGATATTGCTAATAAATCATTTGTCGTATCTAAAACATAAAGACCAAATATGTTTCAAGGAATTGATTACACCGTACTCATAGTTTTCCAAAGAATTTTGATCATCAATACACCTTATTCCTCTACTTTCCAATATTTTGTCGGAAGTTATTAAAAAGATAATTTTGTTACATGCGTTATTTGTATTTTTGGAAAGTATGATTGTTTGGACGCCAAGGTCAAAAAACAAATGTTATTTTATTTCAAAATTTTAAAAATAAATTGATTTATACGGTCACATATTGAAAATTGAAATATATATGACTTAATAACTTCTTTTCCGGTTTAACTATTCTCATTAAGACTTATAAACTAGTTATCATGAAACAAGTTGGCTTAGAACAAAGTGTTGTTGATGATGTAGGATAGCTTAGATCAAAGTGTTGTTGATGATGTAGTTATAGCTCTTAGTTCTTGTAATTGATTATCCTTGTTGATGTAGTTGTAGCTTTTAGTTGGTTTTATTAATATCTTTTAGAGAACACGATCAAATTCCAAAACGTCACCCAAAAAGTAGATGTGTTCGAACATTTGTAGCCATAACATAAATTACTTTCAAAAATATCTTGTCAAAGAAATCTAATATTTGATGTCAATACCTAATCATCTTTTTAAAATCTTTCATTGTTTTGCCTTTATAGATTTCAATAACATTTCGAAGTTAAAGAATAACTTGAAAACTAACCTTCATATTTGACCTTGTAATGTTAAAAACAATTGTATTTACATAAAATCCATACTTAGCGGTCATAAAAATAAAAAATGACTTTGTAGGGTAAAAAACTATTATTTTTGTATATATTTACTCACTTTCTTGTTTTTTTATGTTATGATTACCATTAAACTCATTCGAGCTGTTCAAAAAAATACTTCCTGTAAATGTTTTCTTTGTTACAATTTACCATTGAAATTGTATCTCATTCATCTTTTTCGGCCAGCACCGTCCACCTCGTGTCACCACTGCCATAATCTTTAGCAACAATCATTATCTTCTATTATCATCATTCTCTACTACAACCATTCATTTCCACCGCCACAAAAAAAAAAAAAAAAAAAAAAAAAAAAAAAATCCACTTGGAGAGAGAGAGAAGTTTAGTAATAAACGATATTCAAAAATATGAATTTATTGGTGTTTTATTATACAATAAATGTGAGTTTAATCATGTCAAAAATGATATTTACTAAACAACAAACGCAAGTTTATTGGCAAATCATTTAAAAAAAATAAAAAAGTAACTGACATACAAAATTGATACCCAATGCCCTAATGGTTTGGACGCATTTATCCTTTAACTGCGAACTATATATTTGGTCGTTATATTAACAATACTAAAAAAGGAATACTCTTATAACATATAAAATTTGAATTAGGCGATTATTGGCTTGAATTTGGAAGACTAAAACCATAAAAATATAAAATCAGATAAAAAATTTGGATTTTTTGTAGATACAAAAACAGAAAAAAAAAAGTTTGTTGTCAACATCTATCTACAAACTATTAACATAAAAGAAAACGTTAGATTTTGGCTTTCGTGTACCAAATTATTAAAGCTCACAAAAAGAAAACACCAAAAATCAAAGCCGGTGATGAGTATGAGAATTTTATTTTATTTTTTTTAGTAATTAACCAATAAGCTAAATATGACTAGTATTAAAAATTTAAGATGCCTTAAGTCCTTTACATCCATTTTGAATGGAACAAAGAAGATGCTGATGGAAAACTTGGGTACAACATCAGAGCTTACATCAGAGGTAGACTGTACAGAAAGTAGAATAACTGTACGTATGTACTCACCCACCCAACAAGGAAAGCCTCAAAAGATGTACAAGGGTAAAATCGGTACAAAAAAAAACCCTGTACAGTTGACTTACATTAGAGCCAAGACGCCCACCCAGGAAACATTTGACATAGGCGATCAGGATCGATTGCATCCTGTATCAGTTGTTGAACCTGCCAAGCCAAAAGAATTAATTAAAAAAAAGGTTGAAATGCACTTTCCCCATTTTATCGATTTAGCCACACCACCCCACCCAACTATTTTTTTTTATGATTATTATCATAATAGTTTAGTGGCTAAATCACCAACAAATTTGCCCTCATTTCTTTTTAAGTGTGTGTGTGAAATAACTTTTAAACATCATTCATCCATCAGACCAGACCACACTTGATAAGAATGAGATAAAATTTACCTGTCCATGCACACTTCTCATTTCACCCTCTTCATATCCATCAAGTTTCTGCTTAACACGCAAAAGAGCACGTGCTGCATCTTTATTTCCTTCATATCCTTCTTCAGACTCCTCCAAGCTTGCCTCCAGATCATCATCAGTTTCCTATCCCCCCAAAAAAAAACACATCAGGCAATTACACTTGATAGCAAATTCAATATATACCATGTATATGCAAAAACAGAATATAGGGTTTCATTCCTTAATTACCTTTTGGCGCTCCAAAGCTTTTAGGGGTGATAGGGCCCACTTGTATAAAGGATCATGGATAAAAACCTGCACAGTGAATTTTATAACATATTAATATATGAGTAGAATAACCCTTTTATTTTAAATGGCGTTAAAAAAAAAAAACATACTTCAATGATGGTGAGCAAAGCTTCTTTATTTGTGCGCATGACTGAAAGATTTTCCTCACAACACCTTCTGAAAACGCCTTCCACTCCAGTTACTCCCATACCATCTATGATGTCTCTTGTGAGCCTGAAGGGAACCCGTTCAGGTGTTTTTAGCATCAATCCTTGCTCAAATGCAACACCCAGATCAATGTGTACAACTTCTGCAGTTGCTTGGTCAATTAGGATGTTCATGGAATGTCGATCTCCAAGACCCACAATGTAACCAACCTATATACAAAATCAGATAAGGTAGTGTTTGTTTGGTATGATAGGAATCAGAGAAGGAAAGGAACAATAAATAATAATACACTGCACTACCATTGAACTAGCTGCCACACTTCTTGTATAAGCAAGTCGTTTTTCAAACCAGTCAGCTGGATGTAAAAACCTCTCTAGAAAAAAGTGATGCATCACTGGTCTGCACCAAATAACAAAATAAAAAACCAAAACTTCAATAAACTATATTACTATTTAGGAAGTTACCAACCTGAAATTGTCACAGACTTCCTGGAATGCCTTGCGCTTGTTATTTTCCTATGAATCACAATCACATGATACAAGTTCATTCCTTTTGTAATGTTTTATATTACTAAAACTGAATAATATGAATCATGAATCAACTTACTGTAGCCATGTGTTGCCTGCATTTGGGAAATGACCAATCTCCTGTTCCATAACGCCCATGGGCACCTCCACTTCTTGTACTGAAAACTCCACAGTTTTAATTTTAGTTGATCAATATACAAATTTGTTGACCTGAGACATCAAACATAATGTTTACTGACCTTCCTGTAAGATATTCACCTAAAGGTAAAGTGCCATTTACCCACTCGAGAACACCAGCACTTGGAGTAAAAGGAACCACCTGTTTCATCAAACATTGGTATGTTTAAATTTACACTTTTCACCCCTCAACATGAGCATCTAAAACAAAAATAAACTTCATAAGTACCTTATATGTCCGTATCCCTAATCTTCTTTTCCACGTATCACGGTGGTTCTGTAAGAAAGTATTCACCAATGCAAAGAACTGTTCCATTACCTGCAGTATTTTCATTACAAGTTACTCATATAATATTTATCAGAATTTAACTTGTATAAAGTTATACTTGATAAGTTTTATACATACAGCATCTTGTCTGAGGTCATCGTTTCCTGATTTCGCAAGCTGTCGATATCTTTTACCATCCGAACCAAGACACTCGACAACTTTTGGAGCATTTATGCCATTCATGATCCTGTGAAGATTAGCAATAGGAAGTGCAAGTTAGCAGGATGTTGTGCTGACAAGAATACAAAAACAAGATTATGCCATGGTTCTCAATTTGTAGACATACGTGACTGAATCTGCTAAGCCTTTGAAATGTGGGAATGACCCTTCCTCATACTGACAACTAGGGTCAACCGGAAAAGATGATGTCACCACAGGTACCTGCATATTTAACCAAAACACACATAAGCCAAAATTATGGTGCCAAAAGGATTAAGAATGGTTTACTCACGAGTTCAAGTTGCTTGACACTGCGAATTTCTCTTGGGAGAGCCATCCTTTTATTGGTATCCTGTTAACATGAATAATCTATTTCAACATGATTAAAAAAATCCAACAAATGAGCCATATGAGATTTATGGATTACCTCTCGTTTTGTTTCCAGTTCAGCAAGCCGGATATAAATTTCTACCATCTGTTTCATCTATATAATACACACAAGCCATCATGAAAAGTTCCTGTAAATAGTTTATATAATATAATATTGGAAATTTGAATTACATACTTGTCTGATCACAGCTCCATGGTGCGAGGATAACTCTTTTAAGAGCGTTTCTGCAGCGTACTTTTTATCCATATCCACCACAAATGAGCTTCTACTTCGTTGCTTATCCTTGACACGATCACCATTGGCCAGTGCCAAAAGCTAGAAATTAAAACTTAATTAAATTATGAGGTATACTTTTTAAAACAGGATGTTATACACTAGACTAGACACTTGTATTCATTTGAAGAACAAAGCAAAGTACCTGAAAGATTGTGTGGTATGGATGGTCGATTGCCATTTTCTTTAATAGAGAAACCAAAGCGAACTGGATATAGTAAAACTAAAAAATGAACTAGAAGAAAATAAAAGATGAAATGAAAAAAGATTACAGTAAAGGCATGAGGCGTTAACCTGAAAAGTATTAGGTCCCTGGCTATCTTTTGAGCTACCCAGCCTTGAAGCAATTTGGTATACTAATGGTATAAACTTGCAAGACTGCACCTGAAAATACAAGTGAGAAGTTTCAGTTATAAATCTTAAATCTTTTCCCTTATTGATAATAGCAACTAGCTTTAGTCGTCCTTTCTGTACCTCTTTGATTGTACTGAGCATCCCATCTACAACAATTTGTCTTGTGGATAAACCAAACCACAGAGATACAAGTCGAAACACCTGAGAGACAATTACAACATTTTTTACCAAGTCAATCTTTGACTCGTTTGTTTGGAATAAGCGATTGAAATTGGATTTACAACTTTATTACATCATATTTGACCATGAAAGACGTCAAAAACTACATTTGGATAAGATCATACCACTCGAACATCATATTTGTCGGCAATGACTAGACATCGCTTGTATCCTTCCAATGCTATGCTGAGGAAATTATCTCTATCTTGCTGAAAGATTAAGGTAATGCAGTTAAGAAAAAGATCACATGATATGTTGTACTTTTTGAAGACTGATTGATTGGTTTTCTACCTGCAACTTTTCAGCCTCCTCTTTGTCCATTGTAAGTTGTTTTTGCAACTCTTGTATTTTTACTGAATAATCTGTTTTATCACCCTATACACATGAAAAGAAAATGATAAATCTTCTGAAATAATGTTGAGCATGGAATGGATGACAAAGAAAAGTTTTGAAAACATTGGCTTGCCTTGGATGAATTCTTGAATCGCCTATAAAGTGCATCCAACTCTTTTGTCTACAAAATCGACTTCTGGTTATGACATTTCCAAAGAAAACTTCATTTTATTAAAAAATTAGAAGAATTGAAGTCTGTATAAACAAACAACCTTATGTTTTCTCAAGCGCATTGCTGCTTGCCACTCATTAGAGGTGAGTCTTTCCTCATAGCTACGGAAAAGAGCATCCGCATAATGAGCAAGCTGGAAATGTGTTTGTCCTTGTCTTGCAACTGACTTCTTGTCTGTTGACTGGTGTTTGTCAGCAAGGTTGACCGCATTTTTCAGATACTTCTCCAAGATAGTCCTAGAGCTAAAGGGCAGAATGGTAAAGTTAGCTTCATTGTCTTGCAATGTTTAAGAAGACAAAGTGAGAATATGGTTAACAGGTATATTTTATAACTAACTTGCTAGAACGTGTTTCAGCCAGCCATTTTCCAACTAGACGATATACATCTGCTGCCGCCTCATTCATTTTGCGATTTTCAGAGATGTACTTGGCAAGATTAATTGCCATCTCATGTTGACCTTGGGCCCGCAGAAGCTTTGCTTCTTCAACCTAGTACGAATAAAAATTATATAGTAAAGAAGGAAAAATAATTTGAAAATAAAATGGTCAGTAATGAATAATGATGTTATAGAAACACATACCCTTCCAAGCCAATAGAGTTTAGAATCTTCTCCTCCCATACCAATGTAGAGGGACTTAAACTCATGCAATGCCGCAGCAGATTGAGAAAATCTAGAGCCCTACAAAATGGAGATCATTGTTATTTGCAGAAATAACTTTTTTTTTTTGGAAACGGCAATATTTGCAGAAATAATTAGTTTCTTATTTATAAAATGATTGTAGGTTAATGACATACCTTACGAAGAATAGATGCAGATTCCAAAAGATGTTGGACAGTACAGTCCTTACAGCTTAAAATTTGAAGCATAACTCTTCTGAATGCCATGAATGGTTCTAACAGGTTCATATGTAACTGTGCACGATTCAGAATGCAGCTCCATTCCGTATTCAACCATGACAACTGCATAAAACACATTTTCAATTGGCAGCTAATACTAATAAGAACAAGTAAACATATGAGCAATTTGCAACTAGTACCTGGTCCATGTTGGGAGTCAAAGGTCCAGATAGTAATCTTTGTGCCTCGCTGTCATTATCTTTCTTCCCATCCAACCATGCCCATCGCAAATCCCAGGCCAGTCCAAGATGACAGAAAATCTGACAAAATCATAAAAACATTACTCTCTAAATTAAATCATGTGAGAGTGTTACTTTTTACCATAATGAAATCCTCCAGACTTTATCCAAATATGAAGACAAAGTTAAGCATTGTGAATTGCGCACCTGGAGCTTCACAATAGTGGAATAAATATATTCTGTGCTCTCCTCACTTGCATGATAGATAGAGAACAGAAGCTCCTGATATTGAAATAATCAACATGTAAGTTAAATTTTCAGAAGGCCTTACTTCTTCCAACTATAACATTAATCCATCTGTACCTGCTTAGATTCTTTGAGGTTCAGGTTAAATTCGCCCACATCTCCCTCATGGAAACCCCTCAAACAGCTAGCAACATAGTAATGATTTGATTTTGTGTTAAAATAAAGAGGTACCAGTTATAATAAAAGAAAAAATCATACTGAATTACCTGTGTAGCCTTTGGTTGAAACGGCTATGTCTGATCCGTTGACTTGGCTTAGGAGAATTAGTGTCCATGGACAGTAGAGAGAAATCCCAATTCCCTGCACGCCAAGCAGCTTCAAACTACAAAACAGTGAAAATCAAGCATCACTACAAAAAAAAAAGTTGGAAATAAGCAGAGAAAATTACACAAAGAAGGTCACATGTTGTATAAAGTTGGACAAACCTGTAGCTCATTGAACTCTAAGTCATCCTGAAAGCGGCCTTTTTTGTACATTAGCCCTTGGCAATACATATCCAACATATGAGTGCAACCAATTTGTTGTAAAGATTTGATCAGCCCTTTGTGTGGTTTTCTTTGTTTCATTTCATCTTCTGGTTTGGAGGAAGATGAAGATAAGGATTGATCACGGGAACTATTATTACCCATCTCAATCGATGCCTCAGATCGTACTTGTAGGTCGTAGTACTCAAGAGCTTTACTCCAGTTACCCTCATGCTCAAAGGTGATTATTTGTGATGTCAGCTGCACGTCATTAAAAACATAATTTGATACAGTGTAGAAAATAAAAAATCAAGAAATGCATAAAAATTGAGATAAAGATAACATGAGAGACAATGTGTGTGATATAGTAGCATTTACCTTGTGAGACTGGATGATCCCATACAAACTGTCTGGTTCATTTATTTGGGTAACTGCTGCAACTAGAATTTCTATGTGGTGTGGTAGCTGACAACATTAAAGAAATGATGGCTAATAAGTAATAATGAACCACAATGATTTATCAGACATTATTCTGATAGCAACTAAAAGAACTTAAGAGTACCATTTCTAGATGGGAAAAATCTGGACTTCCTAACGTGAGGCAGCTAAAATGCTCTTGACACCAGTGCTCCACATACAACACAGCAGTGAAGTATGAGCCACAGCCCTGTCAAATAATTAGGAAAGCAAGTGAGAGAGTAGTAATAGCAGACAAGCCTTGCATCAGTTATCTTTCATAAGTTGTAGACATAAACATCAAAGTGAAATTAACTCACAATGGCTGACTTAGCGACAACAAGGTAGTCAATGGGAAGCCAATAAACCTGAGAAATATAATGAAATAATAGTAAACTATTGGATGGAGCATGGATATCATACTGGCTTTAATTAATGTTCATTTATGAATTATGATTAGCAATTAAGAATGCATAGAAGATCTAGACCTTTTCCCAACATAATGTAGAAGTGAGTGGTTGAGTAGATGTTGCAGTATGGTCTGTTGCCTTACGTGGTGTAGAACGAGATCTTGAGCTATAACTAGATGACTTCGCATGCTGCAGAACCAACTCTTAGTATTCATCTCGGAAGTAATTAAATAACAATTTCATTTTAGAAAATTATGTTTTTAATGCAAACAAACAATATGGTAACAAAAGAAATACTGAGGATATTGTTGGTTGCATCTGTATTTACCTTTGAGCCTTCGGTTTTAGAAGGAGCAGAAGTAGCTCTCTCCATTACATGACAGAGTCGAAGTTCATTGAGTGCATCCAAAATAACCTGAACTGATCTGATTAAGCTATTGGATTCAATAACTATCTCTTCCACCACCTGAATATAAATTAAATATACCAAAATCACCTTGTTAATATCACATCACTAAATATATTTTTAAATGACTTATATGGTCAACATAACAAATAAGCACAGAAATTTAACAAGATAAACCTTCACGGAGATCAGCTTGCAAAGATCAATGTCTAAATTCTTCCTCTTTGCAAGATTGACCATAACATTTGACAAAAGAAGCTCCGCAACTTCAGCTTTCAGCAGCACAATATCCTGGCATAACCTATTTTGCAAACCCATGGTTACTTCGAAGAGAAAAAAATATATATATTATTTTTTTAATAATAAAAGAGAGTGGGACCCACTTAAGTAGTGCCATCACCACCCCCTCCTTTGCATGCACATACACCCCTACAAACAGGTAAAACCAATACCTACAAAGAAAGAAGGAATGCTACCTTAAGATAGTATCATCACAAAAATAAATGAGTGCATAAACTAGCTGAGAGATCCATGTCTCAAATGTTTTGTCACGAGTCTCCCATGTAGAAGTCTTCTCAATTGTAATGGCTTGACCTGACAATAGTATTAAATAGGTGACAACATGACCAAACTTAAGAACAACTTTAACAGATGGAAAAAAAAACACATATTTTCTCAAGTGAGTAAGAGTTCTTATAGAATGGAATGGCTTTACCACTGAACTTCCTTTCTAGATCCATTAAGGAACTCTGAACTAGCTGTGCATTAACACCCTTGGAGTGAACCTACATGTAAAGAAGAATTAGACACTGAAAACACCTTTTCAAATGATCAGAATGACACAAGCATGAACAAAAGAAAAGGCCCATCAACCATATACTGACACAATCAGTAGCAACTTTAGATCACTTTTCAATGAAGCAGCCATATTTGTAACGAGTCGATATGAATTAAAAGAAGCATTCATGCAACTAATAATATAGAAATAGAAATAGAATTTGAATTATAGCAATAAATAATGGATTACAAGAGCTACTGTGTGAAGACATCCCAATCGAGATCATATAACGAATATACACAGGTTACTAACACCCAAATAAGACTTGTAACTCACAGAAAGATATAGTGAAATGAAAAATGTTCGTTGTTACCTCGAGTATAGACCTCTCATAAGAATCAAGTGACAGTAAAGCTCGGTGACCCCTTTCAGTTGAAAGTATCCCCTGTTCGAAGGCAGGATATGTTAATGAATTTATAAAAGATAAAAATAAACTAAATGCTTTTTATAGCTGACTTACACGTAATGCTTGTGATGCCATCTCAATTATCTCGACAGATTCATCCATCAAATACTTCTTCAAAAGCTGCATCACTGCAATTAAGAGCTCTTCAGATAAACCTGAATCCATATGAAAACTGAAGCCACTACCACCATCCGAATAAAGAGGCTTGCAAATGTGTATCCGGTTTGACTCTCCAGGAAGATGGAAAACAACACGATGTGGATCCCCAATACCAATCTGAAAACAGAATCACCACATACATGAAACAACTCTCTATCAGTTGATGTGGTGAGTAAAGAAAATAGAAGGAAGTTAAAACTGATACCATTGATAAAAAATCAGAAACAAATGCTCCAAAACTGTTTGATGCATCTGAACTGGCCATTCGAACTAGAGTCCAAACTGCACGTACAATTTCATCATCATATTGCCAAAATGCATCTCCAAAAAACTGCTCTGCATTCTTTTGACGCTCAAACCCCGTGAACATGATACTGTGCAAAGCTTTGAGACTGCAAGAAAAGTGTCATACATTAATTTGACCTGAGCAATAGATATAAATTCTCACAGATTTCTATTTTTAGACTATAGAAGTTTATAATCAAATAAAGAAAAATCACCTGCATATAACCAGCCTTGGTGGAAGATGACTAGATCTTCTCACAAACTGAAACCAAAAAAAAAGTGTTAAGGCAGGCAAAAGTTTTAGGAATGAAAAAAAAAATGAAAAGAGAGCCAACAACAGAATTTTACTGGTATTAAAAAAACTAAGATGTCCACACATTCTCAAGGAAATGAAATTTTACCTCTAATAAGTGGTCTCTTGCAGAGTAATCTTGGCACACTTCGCCATGAAACTTACGTAGTCTATCAAATATATCAAATGCAGGAAAGGGGGGAAGTTCCTGAAATAGCACACTTGCCAAATGTAATTCAAAAGCCTTCTAAGCAGCAATGAAATTTTTCTAATTAGTCAAAACTGAAAAAACGTACTTTGATATGCTTATGAAGAGATGGATCAGAATCCACAATAAGCTCATGAAGCAGTGACAAAGCCTCAGATGGATGATTGAGGGAATGTTTAATATCAAATTTTGAGGGTATACAAGAATCAACTAGCTTTGATACCAGAAACTGCAACAAAGAACAGTCGAATTCAGAAAATGTCAAAATGATGGTATATAATAATAACCAGTAAAGAAGATAATGTAGAGATAAACCTGAAGTTGTTCACCAAGCACATCAATACCATATGTAGATTGGTTGTCTTTAAGGGTTTTGAGCAATGTAGAGATAATATGATAACATTGGTCTTGTAAAGGACCATAATCAATGAATTGCCCCACTAAGGTGAAAAGATAACTGCAGAATCATAATGGAAATGTTAGTGAGTAGAACACATTTGGAGTACAAGGGACAAGTTGATCTGAACTCACTTGGAAGTGCTTGGTACTGCAGCTCTATGTCCAAGAACATTAACAAGCACCTCAATACCAGACAACCTGTTACATCTGTGCCTATGGTGAATAGACGCTGTAACTTTATGATGCATTTCAAGTATGAACTGCACAATACAAAAGCCAATGTCATAAGGTGCAAGAAAAGATAATGAGATCATGAAAATATATAATCACCATAAAAACTCTATCGGGGCGAAAAATGTTGATTTTGTCCACTACAACCATGCTGCAAGGAGCTTCTTCCCTACAAAATACAATAGCATAATGGTTAGGCAGTATAATTTGATACTTGGAAGAATACACATTTGACAATGTTACAAGAAGGCAATGTACATGTTCAAGAAACCATCGACCACAGTTTGAATAGCACGTTGAATGGTATCCTTGGTAAAGAAAGGCAATGCAGGTTCTGATAATCGGGAAGCAAGTGATAAAATGTAACTGACAATAGAAACCTGCAATTAGATAACAGCAAGTGTTACAGTTTGAGTAAATCCATTGACAAATTACTCCTTTATGTATAACTAAGCTTGTGTATTAAAGGTAGAATAGCAAACCATGTGTCTCTTAATAAGGGTGTCCCGCTCTTTCTCAGATAAACCAGAGATACTTAATATTGAACTCTGAAGTGCTGCTGCTCCAGATTCCCACCCAGACCTTTTGCTGCAATGTAATGCTATACAAACTGAAAAGATATGTACAAAGTGACTCTTGATAAGTGCTGCAGAAGATTGACCGGAAACCTGCATGCAGAAATGATGTCAGCTCAAACGAAATAAAGCCAATCATTCAACCATCAAAATTGTAAAAACAAATAATAATAAAATGAAGTTTCAAGTATATTAAAAGATCCCACCTTGGCAACCCAGTTCAAGTTGGAAACATCACTATGCAAAACCAAAGCTGGAAGAAGCCAACGGCAACAAAATTGAATGAAATTACTAGCTTCCACGTTGAGAACAAAAAGTTCACGTGTCTGCAAATACCAAATGAAATTAAATGTACATCCAATAATGTCTTTCATTAAATAGTTATGTTAATATTACCTCAACTAATGCAGCCAAGCTTACACCACACTGGACCCAGAAGAAAATAATTGGTGCAATAAGCTCTCCAATGTACTGCAAAAAATTCATATACTAAATTCAATCACCATGATGTATAATAACCTCAAAAAACAGCTACTTCCAGTTATTCAAAAAAAAAAACAAGTCTGGATGGCTCAGTTCTGTCCGTGAATGACACAATCAATATCAATCTGTACTATAAGCTAGTGAGATAAGGATTAAAGATAGACTGAAAAAAAAAACCTCGGATCTGGAGTTGTATTGTAGTTTTTTAGATAGGTTGTCAAGTACAGCAGCAACCAGTTCCCTGCAGTAAAATGATTGTAGTAAGTATATAGGCTTTGGTTGGTCAGCAAAGACGTACAAGAATAGTACCTTTGGGAGGAATCAATAGCAGCAATAACACAGATCATAAAAACAGCCTGCATGAAATTAAAAAGGTCAACAGAAGCATACAGATCCCCACCAAAGAAAAATCAGTCCAAAAACTTGATGACTATTACAGAATACACATCTTCTACATAAATTTGCATTTGTAATGCCTCACTAAAAATTAAATCAGTCAAATAAGAAAAAACAACACATGGTGTATATTTTTCACAAGAAAAGATGTTCAATAAAATTTGAAAGGATTTAAATACCTCCAACTCAATTTTCTCACTGTGCAGGGCAAGATGCACAAGGGTTACAATGACGGTTTCCATGATAGGGCGTGGTTGATGACCAGCAGCTAAAACCTCATTGGATTTAACGAGCTTATCCTTAAATAACACCACCAATTTTACACTAAAATTTGACCTGGAACATGGAGAAACATAATCAGGAATTTAATCTCTTCTGTACTTGATATTAGACATCGGAAGCTAAAACGGTGTATACGAGGTGAGGTCATTCTCAGTATCAAAAAACTTAAGGACATAAAAGTACAAAAAGGTTTCTTCATCCAAGAACCTGGCTGATATCAAGACTCTTTTTGCTAGTTAAATCTTTTTTTTCTAAGTGCAAGCTTGATCCTAACACTATGTAGAAAATTGCTAGAAAATAATATATTAAAAAAATACGCTATGCTTTAAAACATACAGTATGTCCTGGAAGAGCTCATCATGGCCATCCCACGTTTGGAAAAGAACACCAATTCTTCTTGCTAGGGAAAATCGAACACGGAAATCAGGATCTCGGAGCATAAGTAGCAGCTTCTCAACCATGGCCTATTTTATATATACACAACAGAAACCATGTCAACAAATAGATGATCAGAATGAGAGTGATGATTATGCCTAAACCCTAAAGGTACTAACTAGAAAGAAAATTTTATATTTATCACACAAAGTGAAGCATAAGCACCTGACCGATTTGAGGACTAAGTAATATAAAGTTGCATATGCAATCAATGAGCTTCACACGACCTAACCAATCAAATTGGTCATTTTCTGCAATTTTGATAACAAGATCACCCAGTGGTACCAAACTCTGAGAGTCGTCCTCTAGAATTAGCTCCATGGAAGTTTGTGATGCCACCTGTAAAACATTAACAAAAATTTAACAAAGTTGGTATTTATTAATTGTTTAGCCTGTTTCATTGTAAACTTCAGTGTCATACATCAGATGCAACCAACCTGTTCAGATAATCCTGATTTTATAGAATGACCGAGATTCTTTTCCTTTGTAACTTTGTTTGACATCAAAGTCTGTAACAGGCCACATATAGCGGTCAGTATCTTAGTTGGCTGAAGCTTAACATCAGAAAGCCTATCAACCATGTTGTCCAGTGATAAAACCTGCAAAACCACATATCAATGAAAAAAATTAGACAAAAGAAATATATATTGTCACTAGATATTTACAGGAGAGTACCATGTCAGAAAACCCTTGACAAGAGGACCAGCAAGGATGTTCACAAAGGTTAAGCATAAGGCATTCCATCAGCTGGATCAATATCAAGGTCAATATTAGATTAATATTATTAGTATTATGTTTATGTTTATGTTTGAAAAAATCAAGAGGATATTTACCCTTTGATCACTTTCTGTTCGCCTCAAATTGAACAAAACATCCCATGTGTCGACTGGAAGAACCGAAAAAAAGCTTGAGATTAATGATATAATTTCCAGCTTCCATTTAACAGTAGGAGACACTCGAGAATTCTCTCCACCACTACTCATAACATCAACATCATCTTCTAAATCATCAATTTCATCAAGCTCTGCATCCAAGACAGTCATATTATTGCGATTTGGCCAATCTGATTGATCTATCTCAGACTGAAGATTACGTGTGCCATCAGAAACTCCTTCATATAGTTTAGTCAGAGCCTTCAAAAGTTTCTTGGTTGACCAGATAATATCATTATAAAACGTACAATCACCATCACCATCTTGATAGCTAAAGAGGGGGGAACCAATAAAACATTTTAAAGAAGTTTGAATGGAGTCCATGCCCTCAAGACCAGCATTTAAGCCATGACTACCACACTGAATATCACTGGAACGTTTTTCAATCACTGAAACAGCATGACTCAGCATTTCTAACATGTACTGACCAACTTCGGAGAAGAAAGAAACGTTTTCTTCTTTCAACCTAATGCAACAAAATGATTTGCTAAAATTTGCTTTTATATTTTAAATAAAATTCACCAAGGCTGGAAAATAAAAATACCTTGTAACATACGAACCATACAGGAAATTTGACAAAAGAGCACATCTGAAGAAAATATCTGAGAGAATCATTTTCTCAATCTCTTTGTTTTCCAAAACCTCAAGAATTCCGAGCTCCGTTTCATGAAGCAGTGAGTCCCTTAAATGACGGGGGAGACGAACCTTCTGATGGCTCGGAGCCTGGGCTACCTGAAAAACAATAAAATTATATAAATATTTCTCCAATCCCACAATATAAATTCATTTTTGTAGAAAAAAAAAAAAAAAAAAAAAAAAAAAAAAACAGAGCAAGTGCAAGTGCAACCTCTGAATGAGAATCGAGAAAAACTTCAGCAAGCACTTCCACAGAGCAATCGAACAAATCATGTGAACTTTCCTGCTCTAGTTTTTCAACCTGCATGAAATTTGAATATTCAATTTTTTGCATCTGGAAGTAGTGAAAGATCAGCATACAGAATAGGAAAACAATATTCATTATACCTCAATGCTGTCATCAATGGTTACAGGGATATCTACAAGAAGATGAGCCAAAGAACATCCTTTATCACAATTTGTAAAGCAAGAGGAACCAGCACAAAGAGAAAATACAGCTGCTGGCAACAGTACAACTGTATGCTCATTGAACACCATATGTCCCTAAATAAGATGGTACCAGTAATTAATCTTCACACAGCATTTTAAGAGCCCTAATATTTTCACTTTGTGTATCAACCACAGAAATGTAAGAATTGCCATACAAACCTTCCAGTTAAGTAAGCCCATAACCGTCCTTAAGAGATCTTTTCTCAGATGTAAAACGTCCTGCATGTCACCCTACACAAAAGCAAAAAAGGTAAGAGTGATGGTGGCAAAAATGTTAACAAGCTATTTGAGGTGATAGTAACTATCTTTGTAATGAGGGTATATAATATATGATATATTTAATATATCTCAAAAAAAAACAACTTACATGGGATCCTTTCTTTGAAAAGTAACCTGATATGAAGCGTAAAAGAGACCTGATCATCATTATAACAGCACATTTATGAAAACATGATAATGATAAAGAAACATGGTGATTCACAAAGGTATCAATATTCATTGTTAACCTACACTGATGGAGAATTTTTAAACAACCGAAGATCCCATACATCATGAGCTACAATAAAGTTGTTCATTGGATCCTGAAAGCAAAATGCAAAACCGAAAGTCTCCAAAGTTAAACCAAATAATCCCCCCTATGTTGAGAAAATATCAATAAAAAGAAAATACCAATAGTTTATTAGAACAGCATGCTTACACTCAAATTAATATTTCCAAGGAGTATAAGAGCAGCATCTGCCTGAATAAACCAAAGAGAAAGGTATATGTTACGTGAGCTTCATGTTTGTAGGTAGGTGTGGTAATCAAATGAAATACTTACAACTGATGTAACATTGTTGAACATTGGTAAACCACGCAGTAGAGTGTTCCATATTGTATGCCAGCCTCTGTATAACTACAATTTTTACAAAACTAAGTTCATGGTTAATGACTGTAACTCTGGAAGAGTAAGAAATAGGGATGAAAGTGGGTCCAAACCCGGACCGGATGGACCCGGACCCGGAAAACCCGGAACCGGTTAACGGGATTTTATAGAACCAGAAACTGGACCGGTATATAGGAACCGGTTCCGGGTAAAGTGGGTCTAGAACCGGAAAACCCGGAAAGATCAAAGTGGGTAGGTTGGAACCGGATAAAGTGGGTTTAGACCCGGAAAACCCGAAAAAACCGGAATTTTTTGGTAATTACTTACTACTTAGTGGGTTGAACTTTGAAAATTTTCATATTGATATCCCGACTTTGGGGGGCTGTAACTTATTGAATACGAAACCACAATTAACAAAATTAGAGTCTAAAATCATGTACAAACTCTAAAATACACTCTGAAAAAACCCGCATGTCAATCCGAATTTAAACGAATGAGATATACTTGTGTTAATATTTTCACATAATACAAAATACAAAAACAAATAGCTGAAAAGTTGAAAACTTTTAGTTTTGATATCCCGACTTCGGAGGACTGTAAATCATTGAATGTTAAACCAAAAATGACAAAATTATAGTCTAAACTCATGTACAAACTGTAAAATAGAAGTTGGAAAAAACCACATGTCAATCCGACTTCAAACGAATTAGATATGCATGTTTTAAAACTTTCACCGAATACAAAAAAAACTAAAAAACTAAAAACTTTCAGCTTTGGTATCTCAACTTTTGAGGACTGCAAGTCAATGAATATAAAACTAAAAATGACAAATTATAGTCTAGAATCATGTACAAACTCTAAACTACATGTTGGAAAAAACCGTATGTCAATTGGAGTTGAAACGAATAAGATATGCATCTTGTAAACGTTTTACAAAAAGTGGTTCCGGCCCTAAAAGTGGTTCCGGTTCCAAAAACCGGTTCCGGATTTTAGACCCGGTTTACCCGGACCCAATGGACCCAAACCCGGATTACCCGGAACCCGGATAAAGCCAATTTTTAAACCCGGAACCGGACCCGGTTCTATAAATTCCGGTTCTAACGGGTCCGGTTCCGGTTCGGTTCCAGTTCCGGTCCGATTTTCCGGTTCTAAATCTCATCCCTAGTAAGAAAAACACTTCAACATGATTTCAATCTAAGGTTTCTCCAAATTCTAGAAAGATGTGATAGCTTGCAAGGGGTGTCCCTAAAAATATTGTCAATATGCATGCATTAAACAACTTCCAGCTGTCCAAATTACTAGTCGGCTATAACTTTACAGACATCCAAATGAAAAGAAATAGCACGACACCTGATTATTGGTAAATCCCACTTTTGCTGAGCACTCCACTCCATAAATAGGACGTAGAAGTACTGATGAAAGTCCTTGAAGACTCCTACAAATGCCCATAGACAAATGTAAGAGTTCATATAACAAGAATATAGAGAATCAAGATAAATATAGTAGATTGGTGACTGTGACATTTCAATCATCTAAAAGCAACCACAAGAAATTTGACAGCATACCGTAGAGTCCACAGAAGACCATCATAAGCATGCTCCATGGTTGCTTTGTTCATTATTCTGCAATAAATTATAAACCCACAAAGTTTGTGTGTGTTTAGATAAGATAATACAACAAATAGGGCATAAAACAAATTCAGAATATTTACCTCTCAAAGTTTGTGGATAGTCCTTCAAACCAGTATATGAAATGTTCATGCTTAATGCGACTAGAGTAGTTGCGAATAAGGAAGCAAAATGCTGCATTCCTGTCATAGAAGCAAAACCCTCAAACCAAATAATAACTTTATAACTTATAACAGAAACATAAGGCAATAACGTAGAATACAACAATCAACAATTATATTTCTTATATAATATGTCATTGTGCACTTTTTCAGAACTTACCAAGACCACTTCCCTTTGATGATTTGTTCGTTTAAATAGACAACAGTATTCTCCCTCTTAGCTCGTTTATCAGCTACAGGCGCTTTAAACGAAACAAGGCATGCCTGGAAAAAACTTTCACCACTTGTAACTTTTATTGAACCTTAAACATGTCTAAAACTTGCAATTAGATTGTACATCACTAACCCGACAAAAGACAATAGCTGCAAGATCCATCAAACTGGATTGTGAGTTTGTTAATGTACCTCGCTTATCATCCCTTGTTGTATCATTCCTATAATTTGCATTACCATGAATAAATTAAAGTTTCAGTAAAGATGATGGTGACAGTGAAGTACTTAAAACTAAGAAACAAAACTTACCATGGCAGACTGGTAGTGGAGGTACTAATTTGATCTAGTTCCTTTCCTATTATATCCAAAAGTTGTTCCAATAAAACACTGCCATCAGTAGTTCCTCTTGCTAACTTTAATTGTAACCTTGCGTATAAAACAAGTGCATCCTTCAGACCACGATCATGAGTTGTTACCCAAACACGAAAAAGAAACTGATGCACAGCATCATGAATTTCTAAAGATCGACTGCCCATATTTGGACCATCCCTAATCAAATATGTATTAATACACTCAACCAATTTGCGCAAAATCTTCCCCTCATCCCTGAAAATAACATAATAATATGAATATGATGTATTGTTGAGAAGAGAACAACAATCTCAAAAGCTCTGATTATCTATGCTATTACCTTAAATTAGAGAAAATCTCAATAAAACCTTTTGTTATTCCCACACGAAGATCATCAGGAAAATCTCCAGGAGGACTATCAAGAAGTGAATGAAGTGTGAGGATGCACCGAAAGACCTCCTCCTTAATAATTGATTGTCCGGTACTGCGTTCACTCAAGCTTATCTCAACCTTTTCCATGTATAGAAGCACCAGACCTTGTCAAATCATTATGAGAACAATGAGATGAGTTCAAAGCCAAAAAAATTATTTCCAAAAAAAAATATGATAGATCTTGAAAAGGTACTCACTAGAGTACACATTCTTTCTCAAGTGAAACTGAAGATGTTTAACTGCCAAAAGATGTCGTAGAATAATTCCATATTCGGACTGAAAGCTTGGAACATCGTGTAAAATCTTCCATATATGATTGAAAAGTGATTTTGCCACAGAGAGAAGATGTAAACTCTTTCCTGTCCATAGATCACATATAAGAATGTCTTCTAATAAGCTTAATTTGGGAAAAAGATCCAATACTAGTGCTATAATAGTGACACTACGCCAGGCTAAACAATGGAATACACATATGTAGCATAACAGCCGTTTTCTAATGAAATTGACACAAAAACATACCATCTTCAGCTCGTTGTACCACAATTCTAAGAGTCTTTGCAAATGCCAACTTGGGCAGCCGCTTCTTACTTGCAGATACCTCCAACTTTATAGCTTCAGTGAGCAATTTAACAAGAAAAGGCCAAGTTTTAGCTGCAACAACAAAAACCAACCTCAGTTCACCTTGTAATGTTTAAGAAGCATGCAATATAACAGACATATGTTATGTGCGTGCTGAGCTAATACATATCCAACATTAGATGGAATCACTATTCTGTTTGACCCATTCCAGAGTTTCGAAAATCCAAGAGCAGATGATGTTCTGCTGTTGCCTGAGCTCTTGTTGGACCTATAACTTTCATTGATAAAATTCAATCCATCCAATTTGTACCTTGACATTATCAGTATGCAATGCTGGGAATGGATCAGAATGATCCTAATAACTAGGGTTTTATTAACATATTTTGCAAGTTATCAATTGATTTCACAATGCATAAATCGTCTTACCGTGTGGTACCTCATGAGGTTTGAGCATGGATGTATTGCGTCCCATATATTTACAGAACTCAATCAACCTTTCTCCTTCTAGCCATGTATTCAACAACTTAATCCCTTCCTGAAACAGTAAACACAAAAATCACAACAAACTAAATATACATTTACACAGCATAAACAGAGATCGAACTCAATTCACTTCATGTGCGTGTTAACATAGTCGAATGGATTTAGTAAGCATTGAGTTCGTTTAATTTTGCCTCACAAAAAGAAAAATAGTGATCAAACAAATAATCGATATGAATATTACTTCACGGGATTTGGCCTTATCAGATGAGAGTTTCAAAACGATTTCATGGACATCTTCAGATTTGACCATCGCATAATACCAGAAGAACACAGACAGTCTGGAAATGATTCAAATGCGAACACTGATGGTTTAGAGTGAGAAGATGAGAGATAGTTAGGGTTTTACTGTGTCAGTTGGGTTGTTTAAGAGAGTTTAACTTTTAAGTGGCGGGAGAGAAGGGAATGTCTAAAGAGGGTTTTGGGGACAAACGAGGTCAAAAGGCTTATTGTGCGTAAGCGTTCCCTCCTCTCTTCCTTGGTTTGGTTTTGTCTCTATGTTTTTCAATTTGCTAAAAAACAGTTTTCGTTTTTCCTTTTCAATTTTTTGTTTTTTTTCTCGGTTTTCATTTGAAAATTTAGAAAATATGTTTAGTTAAAAATTTATTTTTTCATTTTCAGTCTTAGAAAAGTTAGAAAATGCATTTAGATATGTATATTTATATCGATTTTCATTTTTAGAAAACGGTAGCGGTGGTAGGGTGAGAGTGGAGGCAGCGGCGGGACTGCGGGAGGCAGTGGTGTTGTCGATGATGACGACGGTGGTGGTGGTGGTGGTCATCGTGGTGATGACAGGCGGTGGTGATGGCCGCGGCAATTGTGGTTGTGGTGGTGGTGATGTTTGTGATAGGGTAGCAGTGGCGGTGATGGCGATGGTAGGTCGGTGATTGTGGTGGTGGTGCTAGGTGGATGGATGGTTGTTTGTGGTTGTGGTGTTGGGGGCGAGGGTGTGCTTGTGGTTGTGTGTGTGTAGGTCGGGGGGGGGGGGGGGGGGGGGGGGGGGGGGGGGGGGGTAGGTGTGTGTTTATGGGGGTGGGTGGGTGTGTTTTGGGGTGGGTATGGATGTGTGTGTGTTTGTATGGTGGTGGGTAGGTGTGTGTTTGTAGTTGTGTGTGGGGGGTGGGGGTAGGGTTGGGGTAGGTGTGTGTTTGTAGGGGTGGGTGGTTGTGTGTGTGTTTATGGGTAGGGTGTGTGTGTATGTTTTTTTGGGGGTGGACTTGGGAGTGGGTGGGTTTGGGGTGTTAAGGTGGGGGCAGGTAGAGGTGGGAGTGGGTGTGTTTATATTTTAGAAAAAATTTGGAATTAAAAAAATGTGGAAAACAAGGATTATGGTTTTCTAAAAATTTCCAACTTATTTATAGTTTTAGAAAACGGAAAATTTTCATTTTCCGTAAAAATTTTAGAAAAATAGACGAACTAAACGCATTTTTAAAATTCTCATTTTTCTTGGCAATTTTTTTCGGAAAATAGTCCATCTTTCCGCAACCTAAACGTTTCCTCCCTCTTCCACCATGGCTTCAAGGCTTATACTTACCGCCAAACTTTGATAAAATGTAGGGACACACACACACTATGTATGTATGTATGTGTGTGTGTGTGTGTGTGTGTGTGTGTGTGTATATATATATATATATATATATATATATATATAGAGAGAGAGAGAGAGAGAAGAATGATCATTTGAGAACTTATAGTTTCCCGAGAACCAAACGAGGGTCGTTAGATTAAAATAACAGAAGGTTGAGATGTTTTGTGGCATTTTGTAAATATTTGAAGAAATTAAACATGGGGGTATGGGATTGAAATTAATTGAAGGGCATTTATGGTACTAAAATCAGATCTTTCTCCTAAAATAAATTGATGCCCTCTTCCTCTCCCAAATCCCTCGATCGTCTCGTCGTCACTCTTTCTCTCGCAGCTTCATTGTTGTTTGTTCCCAATCCAGAACCAACGTCCGAAAGTCGATATTCTCCTACGTCAACTGTCTCTGAAATCAAGGAAGGTGAATGTCGAAATCGATATTTTTGGCGGTGTTGGCAAACCATACAATATATCCTTCATCACAGCCTCACGTTCTCTGAGCGTCACCGACGATCGATATTCGGCTCAGCTCCGACGGCCGATTCGCATCTCCGCCTTTCTAGTTGGCCGGGAGTAGGCCCTAAATACAGACTACAAAACATGTATAATATACAACAATTAGACAATCGTTCTCTCGTGTGAAAGCCCTAAAACAACAAATTTGCTCTTTCCTTTTGCGTTCTTCGGCAAACGATTAAATAATTGTTCTGAAATTAATTGTTCTCTCACGTGTCATTTATGCATTCACACCGACAATGAAGCTTGTCCAATAAGTGTCAACGGTCTCTGCTAATTATTTGAACTTTGTTGAGGATTGTAGGTTTCTTATGCAATGCTTTGAGTATTTTTCCTTTTAGTCCTTGGTTGATTTTGATTGTATAGGTTTTTGATGAAATATAACAAGAGAGTTCAGATCAATCTCAATAACGGAATTGTTGTTCACCTGACAATCAAAGAGCCTCATCGATTCTGTTTCTATCGAATATCCAATTATTAGGTTCTTTTCTCATATTGATTCTCTTACGTCCTTTGATTGTTATAATAATTATACTTTATTAACTGGTATATATAGATATGAGGTTTCTTTACTGAAATTTAGATTCATTGAGATTGGAATTTCCTTGTGATAATGGATAAAATTGTAATTCGGTTTCCATTGATTTAGTCTTGGAAATCTGAATTCGATGTCGAAATTGGTCATGTGTTACTATTTTGATTTGTCTTTCAATCCTTCTTTTTTAACCACGCAAGTTATTATTCTTATATTATTGACACTGTTCTGTTTAGTTTTGAATTCCTTTATGTTTTTAACTACCGGAATATGAACTCTTCATTGTACATAGTTGGTGTATAAAACAAAACCACTTCCATTTATCTATTTCTACGAAATATTCTATTTCGATATGTTTTAACAATTTGTTGTTTTCGGTGTTTAACTGATATTGTGTAGCGCCTCGAAAATCACAACCAATTTAAACCTTTCAAAATAATCCATTTACTAATAAAAGTGTTTTAAGAATCATTGTTTCCAAAACATTATTTAAAATCAAAGTCTCCCAATATCCAATCAGTAGTAAAACCAAGAATGTGTACGGTCACGCATTTGCCTCGCCACAATCATCTAAATCGCCTGAAAAAATAAACTGAAACTGTAAGCACGAAGATTAGTGGAATCCCTCAAAATACCACCACATAAACATAATAACAAACAAACAGCACGCATATAAAGCCTCCAGCCTGACTGGAATGTCGCGTCAACCTACAGACTATCTGGACCACTCACAAAACCTTCAACATGACTGGACCGCCTCACCGGGCCTTCAGCCTATCTGGACCGTTCTCCGGACCTTCAGCCTGACTGGTACGCCTCGCATGCCTTCAGTCTATCAGGGTTGCCCTGGGTCTCTTGGCCTTCAGTCTCCGCTGGTTCGCCTCGACCTAACCACACATAACAACATATCGATATAAACATTATCGGATTTGTTGACTGGCATCACAGAGCAATACAGTCTCAACCCAACCATACATACAAATCACTAAGCATAGCATCATACATATGCAACACATGACATATAACTAGTCAATAGACAACCAGACAGATCTTACAGATCACTAAGCATAACATCATCATATATACTATGATACAAATATAATAGATCTCTACAGCATAACAACATACTATAATGTAACCGTATATACAAACTACTAGGTCGGCGTTGGTGCAATTATATCTAAACTATTATAGGAATCAATACTCAAGTCATCATTGTTGCTATTAGAAACACAAACTACAGTTTCATTAATGTCTGTTGCAATAAGAAGTTTTAAATATAAACCATCTTTATAAACTAGAATTGTCACCCTTCCATTATGAAATGAAAATTGATATTCATGTTTATACAATGCATAAAATGAAATTTTGTTTTTTTTACATCTCTTAAGAGTAATATAAAGTAACTAGATCTATCCTAACTCCATTACTAAGCATAAGCTCAAAATCCTCAATCATGTGACACCTGTCCATTCCAATGATTAGATTTAGCTCTTGATGCTAAGCTTCCTTCTTTCCTATAGATCCTACGATACCATACAAATGTGTTTACCACATCACTCATCAAGGAACCACAAACTGGATGTATTTGGAGTTTTATCATTCAAGTACTCGGTGTAGAGTCAAACATTTGACTTTACCATCTCAAAATACTCAGGGTAATCTTCGTTTCCTATGATCCTTGTCGTTGAATTAATTGCAACTTTCCTCTTTTGAATCATGGTTATATAGAATAGAGGACACACAAATTCCATTCCTTCTTAATGGGAAGTTTCAGACATAACCGTTCCTTTAAATTTATGATTCGAACGTTTCCTCTTTTTTTCATAGAACATTCAGAAAGAAGATAATTGGAACTGTAAAAGAACTTTATTTCGTTTCCACTTTCCTTAATTTATAGAAGTTTAAAGAATTCCATCAATGTCTATTCGGGCTGCCCTGGATCTATTGGCCTTCAATCTCCACTGGTCCGCCTCAACCCAACCACACATAACATTACATAACAACATGTAACGCTCGTAGATTCGGGCTAGTCAATTTAGAGACGATAAGCATCAAAAGTGACTATTTGATAAAAAGACTATTTAGAATCAATAATCTTAATTAAGTTGTAGTGGTCATGACAAGGGTTCCGGATATATGAAGAATGCCGAAATCCGAGTTATAACGAAGAAGTTATGACCTGTCAAAGTTTCGTGACAGAACTGGCACGACACAGCGCGACGTAAATAGTGAATTTACGTTAGAGCAATATTTGGCCCTAGCGATCTAAATGAAAGTCGTAGAATATGTTAAACCGACAACGTGCATAAAAATAATGTCTAAATCTGACTTCATATGAGGAAGTTATGATTTTTTCTAAGTTTCAGCTTAGTAGTATCCAGCCCGAAGTTCGAATATGAAATCGAGTGATTTCTAGCCAAAACGATCTAAACGAGAATTGAAGATCTCATCGATAGTAGTCCAACGGTAAAAAGACAGACGAAGACATACGTCAGATGAAGGAGTTGTGAATTCCTAACGGAGTTTTCCTGTCCCGACCTACTAAAATAATATAATAAAAGTTAAAGTCAAAATTAGCCGACGAAGTCTAAAAAAGAGTTGTAGAGCATAATCTCACCTACACGTGTATATAAAGAACGTTGAAAACGGAGCTCGCATGTAAAAAAATATGAATTTCTGAAGTTCAGAACACAAACTTCGAGGTTGTGTTAGATCTCACGACGTGAGCACAGTGTTCACGACATGAGCACATACTAGACACCCTCCAGAGCAAGTGGACGAATGACGAACGCAGTAACCTACTAGGCTCAGGACGTGAGCATTAGAAAATCACGACGTGAGTACAAATGTTGGCCCTATAAATAGAAATCGAGGGTCAGTCGAATTTGATTGCTACATCTCTTCTCTCTCACTCCCGATACCCTCTATAGCTATCCCGAAGTACCCCCGAAGCCCCAGTATCATCCCGACACCCGAAGCGAGTCCCGAGGCCCCGAAGATCCCGAGAAGAGAAGAGATTCAAGCCGAAGCTCTGCCCGCGAGAAGCCCGATGTTTTAAAACAAAGCATAAACAAATCGGTCTTTTTCTGGCCGTGAAATTGGGGATGTCAACATTGGTATCAGAGCATTAGTTTAAGCGAACTAGGAATTTGTAGGATTTCTAGACTTAAACTTATAATGTTAAGTGAAGACTGTGAGATTAATGTCTGCCATGTTTTAGACACGAGCACTAGTATATTTTAGGAAAGATGCCTAAAAATTTTTTATGTGCTAAATGCTATATGTTTGCCATAAATGATATTGTTTGTTCGGATCTATGGTCTGTTGCTGACCGGATATGGAAACCTTATGTGTTTAGGATTCTAAGAGTACGGCTACGATATTAGAACTAGCATGTAAACATTTCGGAGTGATAAGGATGATTCGAACGTCTATCAAAATAGAGATCTAAATTCACCTTATTCGATGTATAGATCAAAAATGGCAAGAACCAGAAGTGGGCTGGAAACGTGAATGAAAACAGGAATCGACCACCTATGGTTGAGCAAGTAGCTGTGGTAGCAGCAGTACCTGAGCCAATGACAATGGTTGGGGTATAAGAGATGATTCAAATGATGTTGGACCGTTAGATGGAGGAAACCAAACGTTTGCTTCAGCATAATCGTGAAGGACTTTCAATGCCGATTAAACAACCTGAATTGAATGAAGGGCAGTCGGAAGGAGGAAACTTCGGTGGGATTATTGGTCAAGATAACCCACCAATATTTAGGCAAAACAACCAGGATGGAGGAAACGACGGACGTGGATGCAAGTACAAGGACTTCATGGCATCCAAACCACCGTGTCTATCTAAAAACCCGACACCAGTGGAAGTTATGGACTGGATCTCCGATATGGAGAAAATGTTTGAGAGTTGCGAGTGTAGCAACATACAGAAGACCACTCTCACGATTCCACTGTTAAAGTCTGGAGTGTTGAGCTGGTGGAAGCTATTAGCTGGTTCGATGTCCAAGGGAGAGGCTAGCAAGATGTCTTGGGAAGATTTTATAATGCAACTGAAAATGCAATACAACCCTGAGCAGGATCTTCTGGAAATCAACAATGAGTTCCATAATCTGAAGAAGGGAAGATTGAGCGTCACTGAGTACGCTATTAGTTTTATGGAGAAGATAAAGCTTGTTCCTTATCTGGTTCCAACTGAATTCTCCAAGGTTAACAAGTTTGTCCGTGGATTACCAGCGGGCTTTGGTTCGATGGTCAACCAAGCAACCACTTTGAAATCTGCCATTTGGGCTGCTAAGAACGTCGAGACCCATATAAGGGAAAATGTAACGCTTGTAGATCCGGGCTAGTCAATTTAGAGATAATATGGGTCGAAAACGACTTTTCGACAAAATATTATTTAGAATAAATAATCTTAACTAAGTTGTAGAATATGTCTCAAGGGTTCCGTACATATAAAGAACGCCGAAATCCGAGTTATAACGAAGAAGTTATGACCCGTCGAAATTTTACGGCAAAACCGACACGGCACCGGGAGACGTAAATAGTGAATTTACGATAGAGTGATTTTTAGCATTAGCAATCTGAATGAAAGTTGTAGAATATGTTAAACTGAGAACATACAAAAAAAAGAACGCCCAAATATGACTTTGTATGAGGAAATTATGAATTTTCTAAGATTTGGCATAGAAGTGCACGACCCGAAACTCGAATTTTAGTTCGAGCGGTTTTTGGCTTACGCGACTTAAATGAGAGTTGGAGATCTCATTAACAGAAACTCAAATGTAAAAAATATAGACGAAAACGGAGTTCGTATGAAGGAGTTACGAATTCTTCGCAGGCATTTAACAGTCTAAACGCCTCCTACTGTTAAATTTGAGATCGGTCGAGAATTAGCCGACAGATTCTAAATGAAAGTTGTAGATATTGATTTTAACTATGCATTGAAAAAAAGAACGTCGAAAACGGAGCTCGTATGCGAGAGTTATGATTTTTCTAAATTTGAAGGCTGATATGCGATAAGGGGTGACGTGGCACCACCAGAATTGGACACGTGGCACCACCAGAAGGCTGCCACATGCCCCAACTCGGTGAGTAGGTCCTCCTACTCGGCGAGTCATCTGTCATCACCCCTATAAATAGAGGCGTCGGGTTCCCTCACTTCCTCACACCTTCAAACCCTTATTTTTCTCTCTAGTTTCTCTCTCTAAACCCCCTACCCCCCCCCCCCCCCCCTAAAAGCCTAGGTAAACCCCCTAGCATCCGAAGGAAGCCCCAAGGCTCCCGAAGTCCCGAGAAAAGAGGCTTTTGGCTTGGAAACGCTGCTCCAACGAAGCCCGTTTTTCGAGAAAACCCGTTGTAAGTGAGATATGCCTACCCTATCTTTAGTATAACTTATGTTTCGATATCGTAATGCTATTGGGACCTTATAAGGAGTATTTGGGCTATTATTATGGGTTATATAAGTATTGTTTAACGCTTATATAATAGTAATAATAGTTAGACTATTAATTAGTCTTGTTAAACGTTATACTAAACTCTAGTGGTAATGATACTATGTTTCGTCAGGGGATAATTGTTTTAAGAATAACGAAGTGCTGTCGGAGTGCCACTTCACCACCTTACCAAGTGAGTGGATAGTTACTTTCATCTTACACATAGATATTAAGTATTTTATATAAATTACGTGCTATGTGTGCATATTATTTGAATACTTGTTGTCTATGCTGGATGAACGATTTTATACATGTTTTAAAAGATTTAGACGGTATATTAATTTTATATCTACATATATGTTGGGATAAAACATGGGTAGATGAAATAGTTGATGTGTGATAAAATAAAATGATGAGAGATACGTGATGATAGGAAGGTGATGATAATTAGGTGATGATGAATCGGTGATGTAGGATGAAAGATATTATAACCTTGTTCGATAATGTAGTCATCTACCAGGGTGTAGATGGTGACCACGGACTATTATAGACAACCCCGTGGAAACACCAGCAGCCTCATAACCTGTAGGTGACGAATTACGAGTTCAGGCGATGTTGTAACTACGTATTCATCCGATGATACCATAACTGTTGGATTAGGTGTCTAAGCCCATAACTATAATTGGTATGTACTTGAATTGATAACAGTACAGTCCTTTTGGGTTGCCCTCAAACCTAGCAACCAGACAAGGAAATTATGAAAGGAGAGATATTAATTTATTATAAGATTAATAAATGAATCTATTAATATGTTAAAAGATTAATATATTAATTAGAAATCATTATGTTTAATTAATAGTTAGCCAGAAATTAGTCATAATTAATTTTGGGGTTAAAAGTATTAATTATAAAGTGCAGGGACTAGTTTGCAATTAGCTGATAGTTTAATGGAAGGATCCAGAACCCCCTTAGAAGGAGGTGGACAAAAACCCTAGGGGAAACCCTAGAGAATTCGTCCAAAGGGTCCAAGATAAGGCCCTTGGGTTTTGCTTAGGCCCTAAGCAAAGGATAACTAGGGTTTCCCCTAAACCCTAGATCCTTCAACTATTTAAGGAGCCTCCTGGCTCACATTTTAGGTCACCGATTCTTTGGAAGGAATCCTGGCCGAAATTGCATACTCTCTCCATCCTCTCTCCTTCTAGTTTCCTTCTTGCTAGTTCTTGGGTGTGATTCCATTAGAGGCATTACACTTGTGGTGTTAAGCCTCCAAGAAGATCAAGATCAAGATCAAGAGGATTATCAATTGTTTGCTATAACAATTGAAAGGTATGTTAATCTTAAACCCTATTTTGTTAATTTTGAAATTAGCCTTTCTCCTCTAGGGTTCTTATTTTGCAATTCAAAGTTGTATGTTCAATAATTAAAACATAGATCCAAAGTAGGTTGCATGTGAACTTAGGAATTGTTTTCTAGTTTATATGTTTTACCTAAAACCCATCACTAACCCCTTACTATGAATTACGAGTTCAGGCGATGTTGTAACTACGTATTCATGCGATGATGCCCTAACCCTTGTTGGGCACGTATTGAGGGAGTAATCTCTGAATCAATATTGTTTATGTGATGTAGCCGATGATCCTTAGGGAGAGTCCTTAGGAACAAACATATAAGGAAATGTGATGTAAGGAGATGATAGGTAAATAGGATGTAGGAGACGACCCTTAGGATAAATCCTTAGGGAGGGTACTTAGGAATAAAGAAGATAATGGGGATGAGTAATTGGGTTAATTGTTTGATAATTGAACATAATAATTATATTATTGTGGGTTGAAAACCCTATGTACTCACCAGGTTTCCCAACATGACCCACTCAATTTATTTATATCACAAGTGTTGATATGAAGTCAAATTACACTGAGAGATTAAGAAGATATAAATCACTAGTGATAATGAATGTAAGTTCTGTTTATGATTATGTTTCTATATTGATCATGACACCCCAAATGTTTTAAAATGAATAAAAATACTTTTCTTCGGAAATGCTGTGATAACGTATTTATCATGTTTTACTGGGAACAAATTCCGCAACCTTTTTATTAAAAGAGATACTCTGATTTTTATAAAGCATAAACAAAAATCGGGCTTTTCTGGTCGCGAAATTGGGGATTGCACAGAAAAGAATATGGAGAGGGCCGAAGTGGGTGAAAAAAGAAAGTTTGAAGGATCCTCAAGGTCCGATGAGAAGAGAAAAGTCTCAGAATCTGATTCGAAGGAGTTTGAAGAAGTAGCAAAATGGTGTGATAAGTGCAAGAGGAAGCATATTGGGAGATGCTCTAAAGAGATATCCTGCTTCAAATGCGGGAAGACTGGTCATTATGCCAGTGAATGCACAACCAAAAGAGAAGCTTGCTTTAAGTGTGGTGAAGAAGGACACTTCAAGCAAAACTGCCCAAGAATAGAAGGGGATATAAGGCCGAATGTGCTGCCACAGCCAAAGGCAAGAGCATTTCAAATGATCCATGACGAAGCAGATGACAAAGCGAGGAATTAAGGATGAAGACTTCATATCAGAATATAGCCAGTATCAGAAAGTGTTAGAGGCGTAGTATAGGGTGAACTTGAACCTTTGTGTAATCGTTTCAAGAAATAATATAAACCCTGGTTTTGTTATCTGATGTGTTGAATGGTTGTGTGATTTTGTATGGTGACTTGGTTGACTGCGAGACAATACTTGGGACGAGTATGAGTAGGTGTGAATGGTGGTAGAGGCCTATACTACCGGAAGCACAAGACTCACACTTGGATCAGGGGAAGTCACAAGGTTACCAAGAAGATAGTGATTGATTCCATTTTTATTCAAGTATGTCATTACCATTGTTTCGGTAACGACTAAGAAGATAATTGATATTCCGACCCTAGTGGTCATATCAAATTGAGTCCGACTACGATGAGTTTGTTACGTGGTTCATAGAACCAAGTTCGATGTAGCATCTGACTTAAGTCAGAAGATTGAAATCAGTGCGATCGATAGCATCACACTCGTTGTTAAGGAAGCTTGTACCTAGAAATGCTACATGCTAAAATATGATCATATCACATTAGAATATGAAGGAAAGTATATTCCATTATGGATTTTGACTCTAAGAGACTTGAGTCTAGGTGTTGCATCATACGATGAAAGGTCATTAGAACATGACCCATCGATCTGTTACAATAGATAAAGGAAAGTACTTATCCTAAGAAGAAGAAGGAGTCCTTAATAAGGATTTATTTTGTAACTCATAGGTTACGATTGAAAGTCCAACATAGTACGAAGGGCAGGTGCAATATTGATCATCGCCTGCGGTCAAGAAGTCCAAGAGTTAGATACTCATTTGAAGAAACATAGAAGTTAAGATTATTACCTAGGATGAAAAGACAACATATGGTCTCATTATACAAGTCCTATTTTCGTTAGATCGTGTCATTGTGAGGATCGACGGGGTGGGATAAGAGTTGTTTTATATGGTGAAATTGTATAAGTTTGTGAGTTCTAATATATATACATATATGATATAACATTGTGGGTTGAAAACCCTATATGCTCACCAGGCTCCCAAACATGACCCACTCAGTTTTCTTTGTAATACAGGTTATGGCATGAGAGCATAAGTTGGCTGGCATAACGAAAGATTTTGGATTACAGGCCAGTAGTTATAAATAACTGTTATAAAGTCTATTTTATATTGTTTATGCTTTTGGTCTGTATCGGAACATGACATCCTGATATTTTGTTATTTAATGAAAATACATTTCTTTAAAGAAATGCTTTGATAAATTCTTATCACATTTTGTTTTGGGAATAAATTTCGCATCAGTTTTCTTTAAACGATTACTATGATTTTAAAACAAAGCATAAACAAACCGGTCTTTTTTGACCGTGAAATTAAGGATGTCACACAACATATCGATATAAACATTACCAGATTTGTTGACTGGCAGCACAAAGCAGTACAATCTCAACCCAACCATACTTACAGATCACTAAGCATAGCAACATACATATGCAATAGATGACATATAACCAGTCAACAGAAAATCAGACAGATCTTACAAATTACTAAGCATAGCATCATCCTATATACTACGATACAGATCTACCAGACCTCTACAACATATTATCATGTAACTGTATATACTATCATGTAACCGTAATAGGTACCGAGCCGATTAGCGGGCAAATGCGGGAGTTCATCTCATCGGAGACTACCCGCGGTATTTTGGAGCAGACTCCTCTGATATTTGGTTCGGTCAAGGAGGGGATTATGGAGATTTTGGATGAGCGCTTAGGCTCGTTCCGTGTTGAGGTTTTGGCAATCATCGGAGCTCACACTATTTCTTTCCGTGAGTTTCGTGCTTATGGAGCTCCTACGTTCTTTGGGGATAAGGACCCCATTGTTAGTAGAAGATGGTTAGCAAATATGGCTAATGCGTTCAGGACGAGTTTTTGTCCGAGGAGGCAAAGGTCAAATTTGCTTCCTGCCTTTTGCAGAACATGACACGTGATTGGCGGGAATAGGTAGGACGTTAGGTGGGTGATCGTGTTGTTGATGTTATGATGTGGGATGATTTTTCGACCAGGTTCCGAGCTGAGTTCGCACTGGTGATTAAGGTGTAGTAGTTGGCACGAGAGTTTCAGGAGCTCTAACAGACTACTGAGACTGTGGTAGAGATCACTGCCAAGTTTTGGGAGAGAGCCTTATTGTTCCCGCAATATGCAGCAGACGAGTAGATAAAGAAGGTAAGGTATCATGATATTTTGAAGGATGACATCAGGGATTTCATGAGTATTTCAGGGGGCAAGACCCTGAATAATATGATTTATAGAGCCTAAGAGCGGGAGACCGATTTGGAGCACCCAGGGAAGAGGGGGCCAGATCGGGTGCAGGTAGGGGAGGGTTCCAGGAAGAGACCCAAAACTTCAGATCAGCGATTGAGGGGCTAGCAGGGTCGGGGTTAGTGCAGCACGTGAGGGAAACTACACAATAGGGTTTGTCGTTCTAGGGGTTTGGGTTGCTACAAGTATGGCAGGGTTGGTCATGTTAGCAGGGATTGTCCTCAGAGGCAAGCCCATTATGTTTTCACTACAACCAAGTGGGCCAAAAGAAGGTCGACTGTCCGATGTTGAGGGGAGGAACAGTGACCGCACATACTCCGACTACTTCGAGGATCATTGATGGTCGTGAGGGTAGGGCAGGAGCTCCAGCAGAGAGGATTCGGGAATTAAAATGTCAGGCTAGGGAGGCTAGGACTTCAGCAGGTGATATTGTGGGTATGTTATATTTTGCTTTCTTTTCGGTTGTTATCAGTATTTATGTTGTTTGGAATTTTGTGTCGATTTGGGTGAGCGTTATATTTGGTTTAATTATTTGTTATTGATTGAGTTGTATCATTAAGAATTATTATATGCCATTTGCATGTTGTGAATTGTTAGTGGGTCAGAATGGGTTGCATCTTATTGAGCGGGTTTCAATGTGTTTGGTTGTTAATCTAGTTCTTGTTCGGGATCGGTCTAGGGGTATTATGTGGAAGGTCTATGGTCGGGTTCAGCGGGTTAGTTCTCCAGTATCGCCAGGGTTCAGTGGTTTTAGCTTTTGTGCTTGGATGGCCATTGGGAGTGCCAAGGGAAGTGGTCTATTGCTAAGGTTTTAGTCTTGTCATCAGTTTAAAGGACTTAAAGATATAGGTGTTGTATCATTGAAAGCGTATAGATTTAGCAGATTTGTTGGGATTTTGAGGAGTGTTCATCTGGTCTTCAAGGATGGTGTGGTCTTTAGGTTTGGCTAGTAATGGAACATTAGCATTGGTAGGCGCAGGTTGTCAGCAGTTCAATCATAAGGGGTAAGATGGATTGGGAATCCTACAAACCTTGTGTACTAGGAGAGCCTCATCGAATCAAAGTGGCGGAGAACCATTCGGATTTCCAGGAGCGGAATCAGGTGTGAAACTAGGATGAGTTTCACATCCCCTTCGGGGAGGAAGGCGACCCAAGTGGCCGTCTGGATTGAGGATTATGTGAGTTGTGAGTACGGGAAACTTCCTAATAATTGGTTATTGCCTTCTTGGTGAGGGATAGCAGGCTTTTGGTGGACCCAGGTTGGGGTTCTAGGCATGACTCGAGTCCAACTTAGGCACTTGGTCGGGTACATGTTCGACTCTGTAGGTGTATGAATTGATTGATGAGCGGTAAGACCATGGGCGGTGGACATGGCAAAATAGAAATGTTGTAATAATGCAGGGTGACCCGTATCATTCACTAGTTGGCAGTTAGTGTAGAAGTGTTGTAAGACTACGGAGTGGCCCATAACATTCACTAATTGGCAGTTGGTGTGGGAGTGTTATAAAACTGTGGGGTGACTCGTAGCATTCATCGGTCCCTGAGCAGTCATGAGGGCGTGGAAAATCCATGATTGGTCACGAATTTCTATAAACATATTAGACTAGGGTGAGTCAGTTCGTAAGACTGTGTGAGGGCCACAACATGCTTGGAATCAGTAAGCGGTAGGTCGTTGGAGATCGGGTATGATATAAGACTACATTTGGTCATGTAGCATTCATTTTTAGCATTGGATTTGGTGGCGAGATTCTAGTGTTTCGATTAGTTGGCAGACAAGTTGGGACCAGGTAGGTCTCGACTGCTTTGGGAAGGAAGCTAGTGGGCATCAAGATGAGTCGGGTCGGTGTTAGTGATTTGGGATTTGTGTGGAATCGCTTGTTATTTGGGGCATATGATAAGTCACTTGTAGCTTGGATTAAATAATCTCAGAGTAATTGCCCTGTTGTGCAGCTCTTGTTTGAGTCTAACCATTATGGGGATGAATCTTCTTCTCGAAAAATTATCCGAGCCTTCTGTCAAGTATAAGTGTTCTGCAGCAGTATGTGGTCAATGATTTTGGTTCCCAATGGAAGCATCAAGATGATCAAGGGTTAGAAGCGTTTTTTTTTGTCTGAAATTCTATGAGGATTTGGCATGGTAGTGGTTCAATGTAGGCAGTATATCGGGGAGTCAGACTAATTTGAGATTTCAGGTTTCAGAAGGGTAGAGATGGTTTCCTGCATGGGTTTAAGGATTCGTTCTTCATCAGGATGAAAATTTCTACTAGGGTTGGGTTTGGTTGCCTTTGGGAAGGTTGTCGTATGCGTAAGGGTTATGATTGTGTTGTTCAAGTTGTATGGTGTGCTGGAATGATAAGTAATGATTTCAAGGATGAAATATAATTTAAGTGGGGGAGAGTTGTAACTCCCATTTCCGAATTGTTACCCATTTGGGTGTGGGTGATGTAATGTAGATGATTCGGGCATTCGGATTTGGTTTTGGAGCCAAGGGGTATTTTGGTAAAATGGCAGCGGGCTTTTATGGAAATTGGATTTTTGGTTCGGGAAATTTTATGGCAAGTATGATTTGATAAAAGTGTAGAGCTTCTCGTTACCTTTTCATGGATATAAGCATTGTCAAAACGGATTTATAAAGAATAAGTTATGGCCTTCAAAATATTTTAGGGTTTAAGAGGGAACCCTAGTACGCGGGGCGTACATAGGGAGTATGCATGGTGTACTAGTGCGAAGGGCAATACGATGGGTGTACATAAGTGTACGCTTAGTGTAATCGGAGGGAATGATCGTGAACCTCGGCCTCGTACGATGGGCGTATGAGGGGTGTTTAAACCCTAATTTTTGGTCACGTGTTCCCTATTTAAGCACTTTATGTCTTAGGGCCGGTGTCTTTACCAGCCCCAAACCTCCCAAAACCCTAAATCGACCCCTTGACCTGTTGTTGGTGTTCTTGATTTATTAAGAAGACTTTGGTGCTCGTTTTTGCCTTTGTGAAGGAAGTAGAGAAGCTTGAAGTTGCCTTGCTTGGTGAAAAAGGATTTGGATCGAGAATCATCATCTTGTGGGAAAGCTTTATGAGGTATCAAGTTTGCATCTTGGTTTATATATGTTTAGATCTCTTCTTAGTTAGTTTGTTGTGCTTTTGGTCCCTTTTGGGTTAATGGATTAGTTAAGTCATTTAAGGGCTTGTTCTTTCGGATATAAGTTTGTTTTGGTCTCCTTGAGCATAAAGGTGCAAGATTTATGAGATTTTTGGTGTCGTGCATGCATTAAGTCAATTACTAAGTCCCTTTTAAGCTTAATAGCTACATTTAGCCATGTATTAATGTAAAGTTGGCAACTTTATGTGATAATCCAGCTCAAGGAAGTCAATCTATGTTTTAGAGCTTTGTCTTAAGGGATTAAGTGATTGAATCAAGTTTGGTCTGACTAGGGTGAGTACATTGGGCGTACAAGCCTCCAAGTGAATATGCTCCGCGTACGTACTGAGTACGCTCCGCGTACTCGGTCTATTGGGCCTCACATGTTTGGGCTATCTTTTGGGTTTAGTTTCTTGGAGCTTTGTTGGGCCATCTGTAAACAAGTGTTTTGGATTAGGAAAAAGTTAATGGGCTTTAGGGTAAGTCCCATGTAATGGTTTGGGCCTAATTTGGAAAATTGGGCCATAAGTGGGCTTTGGATGATTATTTGGTGTGTGGGCCTTATTGATTGGGAGTTTGGGTCTTAGTCTTAGACCAAACTAGGTGAGGGGTAAAATGATATTTTTACCCTATATATGGATTATTGGATTTGAATTGGAACCCAGATGTTAATTGAATGATATGTATGTTTGATAGCGTTGGGATTCTAGCGGGTCTGCAGTTAGAAATTTATTTGTGGGTTCAACTGTTGAGGTGGGTCTCCTCACCATTCTATGGGTCAAAGGCACCAATGCCAGCCCATTTCGTTTATGTATTACATGAAGACCAGGGGTGACCTTTGGTATTTGTATGAAATACCAGGAGGTGGCTCCTGGCAGATCTGTATGCAAGACCAGAGTTTAGACTCTGGCAGTTAAGCAGATAAGTAGTTATAGATAATATGTTAGTTGTCTTTACGATGCTTGCATGGAAGACCAGGAGGTGGATCATGGCACCTATTTATAAGACCCAGGGTTTTGGTCCCCGACTTGGCAAGGAAAGACCATGATATGGCTCGTGTCATAATGGCAAGACTATAGTTGGCACATAGCACCTCATATTGCATGTTTGATATGTATGACTCGTATGTTATGTATGATATGTGGTATATTGGGGAACTCACTAAGCTTTGTGCTTACAGTTTGTGGTTTAAGGTTTCAGGTACTTCAGTTCGAAAGGGAAGGGACTGACTTGATCACATCGCATACACTTATATTTCCGCAACTTTGAGATTTTGGGATTGTACTCTGATATTTTTTTACTATAAAATATCTTTAAGGATTTGTTTAAATGGTAAATGAGTGTTTTGATTGTTTTAAAAATGAAATTTTTACCCTCGTGTTTTGGGATGTTACAGTGGTAACATGGGTTATACTTTCTTGCTATGACTGATCGTACACATCGCATCCTTCATCGATTACTTTTGAAAACCAATTTTAAAAACTTTTACAGTTCCTTAGTTTGAGTATGGATTCACATGAATGTTCATCCAATTATCTCAAACAAAGACTTTGATACCAACTTGAAACATCCCAAAAATCACAGTAAATTTTAACTTAAAAAAATCCAAGATAATAATTTTTTACAAAACCATTGTTTCAAAAGTGTTTTTCAATAATTAGAGTATCCCAAAATCCAAATAACATAAATCTGAAGGATGTGCACGATTACACATTCGCCTTTCCACAATCATCTAAAGTAACTTAATTTATAAACTAAATCTGTAAGCCAAAGCTTAGTGAGTTCTCCCAAAGTACCACCATACAAATATATAACCAACATATCGGGTCCAGAACCTCCTGGTTGGATTACCCCTGGCCCACAACCTTATGGTTGGAATGCCTTGACCCACAACCTCTCAGTTAGCTTTCCCAATACATAACGGGTCCATAACCTCCTATGTGGATTACCCCCGGCCCACAACCTCCTGGTTGGAATGCCCCAGTCTGTTGACTAACAACATAAAGCAGTATAGTCTCAACCCCACATACTATGTTGATATATACATAACAAATAACATATATCTAGCAACAAATAATCATATAATCAGTCAACAGACAGATTTACAGATCCCTACCGTATTGTAACGACCCGTTCCCGGTATGATGATTCCTTGGTATTTATTTTGAAGTTTTGTAAAGGGACTCGGCGAGTTCATAGCCTGACTCGCCGAGTAGGGTCGGGATTTCGAGCACGTGTTAGCTGGCGACTCGGCGAGTCCATATTCTGGACTCGGCGAGTCTGTCCGTCTGGGAGAAACCCTAAATCCCCGGGTTGCTCACTATTTAAGCCACCTTATAGCCCCCAATCTCGCCTCCTTCACCCTCTAAAGCTGTGAGAAAAACCCTAATTCGTTCTTGAGTGTTCTAAGTGATTTTGTGTGCTAATTGTGAAGGCTTGAAGAAGGAGAAGAAGAAAGGAGCAAGGAGAAGAAGTGTAAAGCGAAGATTCAAGGGAAAGCAAGAGTTCTTTGAGGTATTCTTCAGATTTCCTTCCCTTTTATGCTTTAAAATCCCCTTTAGATCTAGTTGATGCTTTTCTCAAGCCTTATGTTGATATGGAAGCCATTGTATGTCGAGATATCCATAGATCTGTTCAATTAGGGGTTTTAGAGTCCAGATCTATTGTCTTTATGGAGCCATTGTGCATCATAACCCTAGATCTACCCTTTTAAGTGCCTTTTTAGCCTTTATTCCCTTGTTCATGTGTTTGTACACGTAAAGTTGGAAACTTTACGTGGTAAATCAGCTTATTGGACCCAGATCTATCATTTGTATGTATTGGATTCGAGCAGAATCGAGTGTAGAATAGTTGCATGGCGGTGACTCGGCGAGTCGGAAGAATGACTCGGCGAGTCGAGTCGCGAGTCCCCGATTTCTTCCTTTTGAGCGATGTCGAGTGGGCCCAGTGAGTTGTGGAGTGGACTCAGCGAGTTCGAGGGTAGACTCAGTAATGGAGGGACTCGGCGAGTTGTTCATACAACTCGGCGAGTCCAGGGCAATCTTCTTAAGCTCAAGAACAACTCGTCGAGTTGTTCATATGACTCGGCGAGTCGGATGAAGATTGTCTGAGTTCTTGGATCGAATGAGTACTCGTCGAGTCGATGCCATGCTCGACGAGTAGCAGCGGGTAGGGTCGAGGAGTGAGAATAGGGACTCGGCGAGTTGGCGGCCCAACTCGGCAAGTCAGGTCAACGGTGGGTTGACTTTGACCAAGATTTGACTTTGTCTGAGAGTTGACTTTGGCCAAGGGTAAAAGAGTCATTTTACCCTGTGCAGTGTTTAGTATTTGATTGAGTGTGTTTATGGACTTGTAGCCGGGGAGATACCGGAGCAGCAGCAGCTAGCTTCCAGAGCCATACACTCACAGCCAGTTCACGAGGTGAGTTTCCCTTTAGTAGGAACGGGTCTACGGCCGCAATGCCGGCCCGTGTAATTATCAGTAGTTCTGGTCTTTAGTCTGATGCAGTAGCTAGAGTGCTTGATGTCTTTGTGATTCAAGCATATTCGAGTATGTGCTCCGGACTTCGGTCCGATGCAGTATGCAGTATATGTGATTATAATAGTTGTTATGTGTTATGCTATGTCATGATCAGTCAGTTCCGGACTTCGGTCCGATGCAGTTAGTTCCAGACTTCGGTCTGATGCAGTTAGTTCCGGACTTCGGTCCGATGCAGTTAGTTCCGGACTTCGGTCCGATGCAGTTAGTTCCGGACTCTGGTCCGATGCAGGGGACAAGGTCCCAGTCAGTTCCGGACTTCGGTCCGATGCAGCTAGTTCCAGACCTCGGTCTGATGTAGTGGGCAAGGCCCAGTATGTGATTTATATGTATTGTATGGTATGTGGTAGTTTGGGGGAGCTCACTAAGCTTCGTGCTTACAGTTTCAATTTTGGTTTCAGGTACTTCCGCTTGTAGAGGGAAGAGCTCGGGATGATGGCATCGCACACACCACAACTTCAGCTTTTATCCTGGGAGTTGATTTGGTTCTTGATTTTTTTTTATGACATGGATATGATACAGTTTTCCGCACAGTGTTTTATTATTATTTTGAGATACATCATGTATGGTTTATGATATGACACTCAGATTATGGTTTTTGGTTATGTTGAAAAATGAAATTTTTGGGTCGTATTTTTGGGTTGTTTCACGTATAGCAACATCTTATATACTAGGATACATAAACTAATGGGCCGATAGTGGTGCCTTCGACCCACTAGAACAGTAAGGAAAAATGCACCTATCAATTTGAATAAATAGCTGAATAGGTCTTGGATTCGAATATCAGCTCTACCTGTCACCTATTCATCAAATAGTGACTAATCTCAAATACAACTCAAAATACCCAAAATACCCTTTAGGTCAAACTTGGTCAAATCCATGTTAAAGTCAAAAAGTCAAAAAGTCAACCGAGTTAACTCAGCTGAGTATGCATAACATTTAGAATAGACGCATAACATACTCATGCCTTTGATCATAAACGCAATCTGGACCTTGGACACGTTAACGTTCCTGGGGGATGCTTAGCGTTCTTCAACTGCTTTCTTTTCTCTTATTAAGAGCTTAATCCTCAAGCTCTTTTCATCCATTTCCTGATCTAGTCCTCAAATGATGTCCTTAACCATAAAGTTTCCAACTTTATGGCTTAACATGGCTATTAAGTGCCCAATACCAAAAACCCTAACTTCTTAATCCATAAAGCCATCCTAGTTCATGCATGGACGGAAACTAATGACCAATACTACATTCTTATGCTTCTAAATACTCCAAAATGTATGAAATGACAATTTATATGAATTAGAGTAACCCATACTCATAATACCAAGCTTATGAGACCAAAATGAACACAAAACTATGGCTAAACAAGATCTAAACATAACTTCATCAAGTTCAAAACTTTTTACCTCCAAAAGATGTCAAATGATGATGTGATTTTGAATCCAAGGTGCTCCATTATTCTAAGACGGTCTCCTCTTCTTTCTTTCTTCTTCAAGATCACTAAAACACAATTTAATGGCTCAAGAATACTCACAAATAGATTAGGGTTTGCTTGGGGACGAAGGTGGGTTGGAAGCTGACGAAGGAAAGAGTCTTGGGAGTTAATGATGAATATATAGGGTCCAAACCCTAAAATTAGGGTTTTGCGTCTAGGTCGAGAACGCTATGCGTCCTAGATGGACGCTATGCGTTCCTCTGAATATGATTTTTCCCCAAAACGCTACAAGGGAATCATTTGCATATAATTTCACACTTAAGGGTCAAAAGGTAAATACTTGGAAATCAAGATGTTACATTTCAAGAGTTTTGTGTTAGTGCAATTATCCCACATCAACCTGAGACTCTTGAAAATTATGAGATGATTGCAAGTACCGGTTTTGAGTATTTTCAACTAGAAGGAAAGTGTTTCATTTTTGTAGATGCATTAGCACACATGATTTTCTTTTATATATTTTGTTCATCACCCATTTTATAATTTTCATTTTTTTCATAAATATGATGACATGACGATATGTAGGAAACGAATGTAGGCATTTGATATGCAGTTTGTTGTAAATGTCATAGCTGTCAATGTAAAGTAAAGATAATAATTTTAATTGTAAATACTTAAAATAAATACTTTTGTTACAGAGAAAAAAGTGATTGCAAACAACTTCGAACATACCTTCTATAAAAAAAATCAAAATATTTTATTGACCGGTTGAGAATGGTGGGAAGCTTCATGATGTTAAAGAAATTATCTTCAATATATGGGGACCATCCAAAGTCAATAAAAGCATCATTTAAGTATTTTGTTTGATGGTATTTTAACTTGATTTGTTGATTATAATTACAATAGTTTGTATTTAAGAAACTTTGTTTGTTTGTCACTTCGAACAATTTGGTCACTGTACAAGTACTACCATATTATCACCTCCTAATTATGGCATTTTTACATGTTACGTTTCCTTAATTTTCAATTTTCATGACCACACAATGCAAATAATGTCTATGTGTCTTCGTTATTAGTGCAACATCTTATTATTATTTTTTTTCATTTTTTTTAAGAAATTATGCTTTACGTGTAACATCCCGACTCCCAGATATAATATTTAATTAATTTATATTCATGTTGTTAGATCAACTCGACGAGTTGGAGGCCCCAACTCGCCGAGTAGAGAATTAAATGGCCGCATGATTTTTAGAGTCTACTCGACGAGTTGGTGGACCACAACTCGACGAGTAGCAACCGAGTGTGAAAACCATAATTTTCAGGCTTTGTGTCCTATTTAAAGGACCTTAAGCCTTAATTTCTGCCTCCCTTATCACTTTAACACCCTGAGAGAAACCCTAAACGAGCTGGTATCGTTTATAAGGGAGAGAGAGACAAAAAGCGTGTGTTTTGGTGCATTCTTGGAAGGAGATAGAAGAGCATAAGGCTTGGAACACGAAGGATCCTCTGAATCCGGTGTTCTTTCAGTGTTAGTGGCTTGTTGGAGGTACAAAGCTATCACCTTGATCATTTTTTGGTTAGATCTCTTCTTAGGGAGTTTGTGGCCATTTCCATTTCCCTTTTTGAGCCTTTTTGAGTTGGTTGAGCATACCATGAAGTTGAAACTTCAGATCTGGGCAGTATGAGGTCCCTTGGGACTAAAGATTCAAGCTTTGTCAAGCTATTAGCCAAGTTTTATGCATTAAGCCTCCATAGAGTTTTGTTTTTGCACTTTGAGCCCTAGGTGCCATGCATGGACGTAAACCTTGCAGCTTTACGTGGTATTTAAACCTTAGGAGGCTAGATCTAGAGTATGGGGGTTTAGTTCTGCTTAAAATCGTCTGAATGAGAAATGGACTTAAGGGACTCGACGAGTGGATGAGCCATCTCAACGAGTCGGTTAGGGTTTTCCCTGATAGTATGGATGCGCTACAACTCGACGAGTTGATGAGACAACTCAACGAGTTGAGTTGGATTTTCCCGATACTTCGGAGAGAACAAAAGAACTCGACGAGTCGCATAGGTGCACTCGACGAGTTTGGGTCAACATGGACTGTTGACTTGAGCGTTGACTTCCATTGACTTTTAGGGTTTGGTCAAGACATGAGTTATGGAGATCATCAGATCATTGAGGGGTAAAATAGTTTTTCACCCGTTCCGAGAGTGAGGGAAGGGGTTAGCTTAACTTTTTAGAGTTGTGGTTATAAAGTTTTAATTAGAGATGATTATATTATATAGGCGGAGTCTAGACTGTTCGTGGGGTACTAGGTCTACTTGCTTACTTACGAGGTGAGTCTTATCACTATACTTGCCTGAGTGGTAATACTGTGTGACCGAAGAGTCTTATATGCTTATACTGAGTCTTGTGATATCATGCATTTGTCTTGGTGATTTATGTTGTGTATTATTCTGTGCTTTATTGGTTCGGACCGGAGGGTCCAACCCGAGTTGTGAGACCGGAGGTTCCTCATTGAGACACATGGACCGGAGGGTCCTTCTCGAGACATAGCCATGAGAGACTAATTATTTATGTGTGGTATTTTGGGGAACTCAATAAGTTTCGTGCTTACAGTGTTGTGTGATATGTATTTCAGGTACCTCTCAGGATCACGGGAAGACACCAGATTGATTGTACACACCAATTAGAGTTATGTTTTGAGGATTTTGGGATATTATCAAACATTTTATGTCTTGTGTTTTGAGCAACTATACATTTTGTGGTTTTTGAGAAATGTGAGAATGTGTTTTTATGTGGTTTAAAAATGAAACATTTATTTAAAAATTTATAGTGTTACATTACGGTTCCAAAAATGGATTCTTTACTCATTTTTTATATAAGACTGAGATTTTGTTTTTATTATTTTGGAATTGAGAAAAATGAAGAACAACAATATATGGAAGAGAGTGTTAGTGTTATTATCCAAGTCTTCCCCTTCAAGGTCGTCTTGTCAAACTCCCGGTCAATGAGATTTGCACTTCAGTTTCATCCGATAACCTAATAACTTTCTAAAATCGGACAACAAAAACAACTATGTTGGCGGTGTACACTTTCAAAAGACAAGACATACAAGTAAATTTAGTTAGTTTTTAGTATAATGGACTTAGAAAAACACTGGAGTTGTCCGTTCCACCATAATGAAACAAAGTTTCTAATGTATATATTTTAATTTTTCTTCTTATTCAGGTCTTACATGATTTTTCATTCTTTCGCTGCTTTCGTTGTTCCTATTTGCATCAACAACAAGAAATGGTACATATTTCAAAGTTTACATTTTAATTTTCATATAATTTAATTAGATCAATGTTTTGTTCTATATTTCCCTCATAAAAAAGTTTTAAATGTTTCCGAAATGAAGTATTTGTCAGAAAAAACTATTCACATGCGGCCATACTTGATGCTCGTCTCTCATAAACGGTTCAATGAAATGAAACATTTGTTACGTCCCGATTTTCAACACAAAATTTTTCATTTTTAAAATATATATAAAACACAAATCCAAGAGCCCATCTTTATTGGAAGATCATTGTCATACATTTATTAAGTATAAAAGAGAGATTTAGTGGAAGTCTAAAAACATTATTAATTTATTCGATGCAAGTACAGTCACATCGGAGCCTTTTCATGATCAGAAGACCAACCTGAAAAATAGTTATTCAACAACTGTAAGCCGAGACTTAGTGAGTTTCCCAAGATACCATATATCACAATACAAATACATGCATACAAACAATGACTCACGACCTTTCGCCGATACACCAATAATATGTGTATCTAGACTTACGACCTACTTGTCATTTCGTCGTCAACACACGAGTCTATAGGCTCCCGACCTGTCGTCGTTCCGCCATCAACCCATAACTTAACCGTAATAACTTAAATATAATAACATTTAAACACATATAAATTACGCTTATTCTACTAGTTCAAGTATAGTAACAATAAGCACATAAAGACTATATTTTCGGCTCTACTCAATGACTCAAGTATAATAACATAAAACACATAAAAACTATATTTTTACTCTACTAGCTTTCTATCCTAACATACATGGATATATATTGCAATACATAGTATAATGAGATAACTCACCTCAAACATCGAATGTTTGTCTCAATTCCCAATAGTTCCCGATGCGATTCTTTGATCTAAATGATTAAATTGTCTAATGTTACCAACCTAATAGTCATAAGTTATAACTAATAATAATAAATTAGTTATATAATAATGTTTTTTTTAATTATTTTTATAACCTCGTCTGTCTAATATAAAAATATTTACCAGTCGATTAAACCGAAAGTATAATATAACTAATGATATATTAGTTATATAATAGCATATTTCAAAATAACTTGAAACGAATGAACCAATAAGCTTAAAATATAATATTAACACGATTATAAAAATAATCAAACATTTTAAATTTATGATTATAAAATGATAAGGAAACTATAATTGGGGGGTGTTTGGATTAGCTTTTTAGCTTATTGCTTATAACTTATTTGTGGTGGGAATAAACAATAAGCAATAAGCATGAGGAGAGATGTTTATTAAAATTAGCTTATTTAACTTAGCAAGCTAAATTTTATCCAAACACTCAAATTAGCTTATTGTGGGAATAAGCAATTAACATCTCATTTTTTTCTATCCAAACACCTCCTTGTAAAAACTTTGGCGGTATAAAAATAATACCTTTTTATTAAATGTCTTCTAAAACCTTTGATCTTCGCTTCTCTCCAAATATTTGGCTATTATATCATATGATTGAAAGTGTTATGAATAAACGTATTTATACTAAAATTTCGGATTGCTTAGTCATCACATAATTTTGACATCTAAGTGAAAATATGTATGATTCATTTAGAAGGAGAACACGTATCAATGTTCCTATACTTATTTTGTGTGAATCCTCATATTTATATTTTTTTATTTTTTATGATGTTTCTATCTAAAATGAAGCTAACATATGTATTTTCAAATATATATCCTAACCATTGAGCATTAATAAAATTTCTATAATATATGCACGTTGTTTTTATAATTAATCAAAATAATAAAACAATAACTTATATATGATAATTCCAATTTTCCATTTAATAACATATATTATTTATAAACACTTTTACGTTTGATCTGTGTTTCTCTTTTTATATTATTATTTATTTATTTATAACTTATTATAATTAATTAGTTTAATATTTAATTAATCTTATTTTATAATTAACTAATTCGATATATGTATATTTACGTCTAATTCACAAAACTATGTTTAATCTAGTTATATATGCACAATACGATTATATATTTTATTGATATAAATATATATTTTTGATTAAAGGTATTATCACTTATAATTATATTCCTCTTTTGGTCAATATAATATAAATTGTAAGCTATGAAATATATGTTAATAAATTTCAAATTAATATAATATTGGAGTACAAATTATATAACCCGATATATAATAGATAATAATAGATAACTAACATCGTAAAATAAATATAGTCAATTATTATTGAAAAAACGGATGTTACTAGGGGTGTTCAAAAATATCCGCATCCGAAATATCCGATCTGAAAATCCGAAATTTCGGATATCCGATTTTTCGGATTCGGATACGGATAGTAAATTTATAAAGTTTCGGATATCCGATATCTGAAAAAAATATTTTTTCTTTATTTTTTAATATTTTGAAACGAGAAATCAGAAACATTGACATGCTTAATAGACTAATGTTCCCTACCATTTTCAACTTTTTTGTAACACCCCAAAGTTTGGAAAGTCAAGAAAAGAAAGAAGACCTCAATTTTAAGGAGAGACTCGGCGAGTCCGAGCGGGATCCGGGTTGAGGTGTTAGCGACCGACTCGGCAAGTCGGCCAAGGAGACTCGACAAGTTGGGTCTGAACGAGGAAAACCCTAAATCCGGGACTTGGAGCCTATTTAAGCATCTCATTCTCTTTCCTAGGGTTCCTTTAGTGCCTCTTTACCCCCAGAACATCAACCCTAGCCGCCATATCCGTTTTTGAGCTAGATCTTGCATTGAAGAGAGCACTAAAGCTTGGAGGAGGAAGAAAGACATTGGAGGTGCAAGAAGGGACTGTAGATCTGGGATTGTGGAGTCATTTCAGACCAATTGGAGGTAATAAGTTGTTGCTTGGACTCCCTTTGCATCTAGATCTATTCTTAAGTGTGAGTTTTGGTCATTATTGGTATGATTTGTAACCAATTCGAGTTGGAGGTTCAGATCTGAGGTTGCTACCTCAGATCCATATAAGGTTTTGGTCTTGAATCCCCTAAAGTATTAGCCCTTGGTATGTTGAAGAAGCATGTTTGCCATAAACCCTAGTTTAGTGTGTTTTGAGCATAGATCTCTCAATCTACACGTAAAGTTTGCCACTTTACGTGGGGAATAGACCCTAGAAGTATGGATCTATGAGTTGGATGTTCTGTTTGGCTCGAAAAGCCACTGCATGGATTGAGGACTGGATAGACTCGGCGAGTCCTTCGAGTGGACTCGGCGAGTAGCTTGAAGATGAGGAGGAACTCGACGAGTAGGATGAACAGCTCGTCGAGTCGGTTGAAGTTAGGCATGGACTCGGCGAGTTGTATGAACAACTCGACGAGTTGGTTGAGGATTGCCTTGGACTCGGCGAGTCTATTAGTGGACTCGGCGAGTCAGATCGTGAAACCTCAAACCCTTCGAGTTGAGACTCGAATCAGTGAGTCGGGTGGTGACTCAGTGAGTTGGACAGGACAGGACTTGGAGCTAGTTGGACTCGGCGAGTCATGGACTAACTCGGCGAGTCGGGTCGCGAATAAGAAAGACCCTGAGCTTATGAACTCGGCGAGTCTTTAGGAAGACTCGGCGAGTAGGGTTGACCTGGAAGGTTGACTTTGACCAGAGTGGACTTAGTTGACTGTCAGACTAAGTGTTATATGTATATTGATAGCTCGGAGAGCTAGAGGAGCAGCGGTTCAGGAGATTGTCAAGTAGCAGCCAGAGGTTTATCAGCAGGGCTCAGCAGTTCAGGTGAGTTTCCTTCCAGTAGGAACGGGTCTAAGGCCACAATGTCGGCCCGTTTAGCTAGCAGTAGTTTTAGATGTTGATCTGATACAGTAGTTAGTATGTTTGATGCCTTCGTGGCTCAAACAGGATTTATGTGTTATGTGTTCCGGGCTACGGCCCGATGTAGTATGCAGTATATGTGAGTTTATGCCAGTTGATATGTTATGATATGTTGTGTTCAGTTAGCTTCGGACTTCGGTCCGATGGAGGGGACAAGGTCCCAGACAGTTAGCTTCGGACTTCGGTCCGATGTCAGCTTCGGACTTCGGTCCGATGGAGGGGACAAGGTCCCAGACAGTCAGCTTCGGACTTCGGTCTGATGGAGGGGGCAAGACCCCAGTCAGTTAGCTTCGGACTTCGGTCCGATGTCAGCTTCGGACTTCGGTCCGATGGAGGGGACAAGGTCCCAGATAGTCAGCTTCGGACTTCGGTCCGATGGAGGGGGCAAGGCCCCAGTCAGTTAGCTTCAGACTTCGGTCCGATGTCAGCTTCGGACTTCGGTCCGATGTCAGCTTCGGACTTCGGTTCGATGTAGGGGGCAAGGCCCCGTTAGTCCGGACTTCGGTCCGATGCAGTGGGCAAGGCCCAATATGTGCTTTATATGTTTTGTGTGATATGTGGTAGATTGGGGGGGGGGGGGGGGGGAGCTCACTAAGCTTCGTGCTTACGGTTTTCAGTTTTGGTTTCAGGTACTCGGTTTTCAAAAGAGGAGCTCGGGAAGATTGCAGAGCACACACCATAGTCAGTTAGTCTGGGAATGTTTGACTCTGATAATGATATTATGTTTTGAATTTAATACTCGAAAGTTATGTTTGACTTATGATACGTTTTATAAATCCAGTTTTAGTAATGTTTTAAAAGAAATTTTTAGTCGTGATTTTTGGGTCGTTACAAGTTGGTATCAGAGCCTTGGTTTGAGGGATTCGGGCACACTCCCTAGTGTGTCTGAACTCAAACTAAGGAAGTGGTATATAGTTTTCAAAAGAAAAATCGTAGTTACAAAAGAATTTTGAGAGAAGAAAACAATTTTAGAAAAATGTAAGGAAAAGAGTTTTAGAAAAAGCAAAAAGAGTTTTGAAAAGAGAAAAGGGTGTGGTGCATGCAATCAGCCGAGCTCAAGTAAGTACTCCCAATTTACCTATACAAGTTATATTATGATTATCAGTATCAGTTTCAGTATCAGTTTCAGTTTCAGTTTCAGTTCCAGTTTCAGTAGAACAGCATGCTAGAATAGGACTAAGGATCTAGGATGATGCCTTATGTGCCTGCTTTATGTGTTCAGCTTTATGAGAATTGCATGCTAGTATTGAGTAGACAGCAGTAGGATAGCCTGTGTAGGTTATGCCTGATAGCATGAGCTTAGCATTGTATGCTAGTGCGGTTTCTTGTTATGGGAATTGTTTTGCCTAAGTATGTTTCCTTTATCCGAATGCTGCTTGCTTTGTGCTTTGTGGGACTCTGAGTGATGGGAGTTAGCCATTAGGTGAATACGTCACATCACATGTGATCAGGGTTGGATAATCTCAGAGTGCTGGATTTGGCCCTACTGCGCAGCTCTTGTCTGAGTCCAACCGTTGTAGGGACGAGACTTTTACTCGAAGGATTATCCGAGCCTCATTATATGGGATGGTATTCAGGTGGTGGCTAATTGGCATTACAAGGAGGCCTTCAGCAGCTGAGGACTGTTTGGGTAGAGTCAGAGGTTCCCTAGGGCAAGCCTAGGATGAGAGTGGCATAGATCAGTAGAAGAGTAAAGGGGACTTGGTGGAGTTGAGGTAACTCTTGAGGAAAGTACGGATAGATGTGGAAGGTAGTAGGGGCCCATACTACTGAAAGCAGAGGATCCATATTCGATTCAAGAGGGGCCGAGGCAAAATCAAGGAACTAGTAGAGTATGTGAGAGATCCCTCAGCAGTAGTATGAAAATTGACCAGGATTTTGTTATATTTTCAGCATGGTGACATTGCGCGAGCTACCAGTTAGCAGTTCAGGCATCGAGGGGGGATCTGGCTCGGGTTTTGGAGCCGGGCAGCTTGATGATCAGATGAGGGATTTCATTTCTGCCGAGATTATGCGCAACATCATTGATCAGACTCCAGTGATTTTCGGTTCAGTTAGAGAGGCCATTGTGGAGCTCATGGACAGTCATCTTGAGGCCTTTAAGGCCGAGGTAGTTTCAGGGAAATTTGGGGCTCGTCTAGGCCCCGAATCTTATGGAGTTCAGGGATCCATCAGGGAGGGAGATCCCATTTCTAGTTTCTGCCATCATGGGACAGGAGTGAGCCGGGCATCCTGTCTTCAAGAGAGACCTTTGGATGATTGGATAGTTGAGGAAGTTTTGCGAGCCATTCGCGAGGATCTGCCCGACATGGTCGTGAGGATCACTGATAGATTGATAGAGAGGCTTCAGGATCAGACATCTATTGTTCAGTCAGCAGGCGTTGCCGTCGGGGTAACGCAGGAGCGAGAGTCGGGTAGGGAGTCGGAAGGGAAGAGGAAAATGGATGAGACTCAGGTAGCCACAGGTTCGGGTAAGAGGCCCAAGAGTTCGGATTTGAGGACGAGGAACTATCAAAACCGCAGTCGGTGCAAGAAGTGCGGAAGAACACACATGGGCGTGTGTAGGCGTAGAAGTGGTGGCAATGCTGGGTGTTTCAAGTGCGGCCAGATTGGTCATTTTAGCAGAGATTGTGTTGTTACCATCGCCCAGGGACTTGATCCGTTGTGTTTCCATTGCAGTCAGAGGGGGCACAAGAAGGCCCACTGTCCGAGTTTGTATTCAGCAGGGCAGGTGCCAGCTCCTGCCCTTGGGACTTCATGTACCGTTAGTGGTTGTCGAGGTCGGGCAAGGGCGCCTACGGATCGGAGCCGAGTTTTCCGGTAGGTTTCAGCAGAGATTCGAGCAACACTAAGTAATGAAGGTATGTAACTTTTGTTTTCTGTCAGCTTATGTCATGATTATATTGTTATGGTTCTGCATCAATTTGTGGTATAAGTGTTGTGTTATGGTGTGGTTTGTTTGTGATTATGTTATATGCCATTTGCATACCTCGGAAAATTGGTTGGTGGTTAGGGGATGTGCTCTTATGAAGAAGGTTTCGGAGGATGCAGTAACTGTAGCATGGTTGGGAGAGATTTGGTTCGTTTCGCTAGTTCGGAGCGGTTAGTGTTTGGGATGGATTGGTTAGACCCCTAGCTATGGCAGGCTTGAGTTCCTTAGCAGAATGATCATGGAATGGCAGCAAAGATCGGGATCTCTTTTGAGTATCAAGCGATAAGGGGTAAGCAAGATCGAAGTGGGGGAGAATCCTCCGAGTGTGCCCAGGTAAGAGCACGCATACCCAGAGCGAGTATGTGGCCTCCGGGAAGGAAAGGAAGTAGTTCATCGTTTGATGGACTAAGGATTCAGGGTTAGGAGTTTGGGAAACTCCCCACTAGTTAGCGCGTGCGAACGAGATGGTTGGAAGCTGGTTGAAAATCCAAGATTGGAGGACCACCTGTAGGGGCTCAAGTGAATCGGAATGAGGATCCTGAGAGCGGTTAGCAAGAGATGTTTTCGTACTAGTAGCCAATGTCAGAGTCAGCATGCAGGGTTGTGTAAATTCAGGAGTTGGGAGTTTGGAAACTTCCCAACAATAGCTTCTTGTATCTGGATTAGTAGACGGTTGGTTTGGGAACCAAGCCGAAGAGTTCCTCGACGAAGCGCTAAGTATATCAAGGATATAAGATGTCGAGGATGATGCAGTATTCAAAGGCTGAGGGCTGTTTTGAGAAATCGGGATGAGGAATCACTAGCGGGGCTAGGGATAGTCAGGATGTTCTCGAGATAGTAGCAGTGTTGTAAGTCTGCGGGGGTAGCCGTAGCATTCACTAGCAGTCAGATAGTAGTAATAGTAGTAGTGTTGTAAGTCTGCGGGGGTAGCCGTAGCATTCACTAGCAGTCAGATAGCAGTAGTAGTGTTGTAAGTCTGCGGGGGTAGCCGTAGCATTCACTAGCAGCCAGATAGCATTAGAGGGTTGTAAGTCCGCGAGCGTAGTCGCAGCCTTTTTATCAGATTGGTAGGTAGCATGAGCGCGTGTTAGACGCGGGAAAGCAGTAGTACCCACCAGTTCGGGTGCAGCAGTGAGGATATGGGAATCCACGGGTTAGATTTCGGATTTCCCAAATGGATCAGTTATGGCTAAGTCAGCAATTTGGGCTATAGATCGTCACATCAGTTATGAGATCAGAGTCGCAGTGGACCGTTGGGGTTCGGGTATGTTGTGGGCTACCGTCAGTCTGGGAGCCATCATGTTGTTAGTCGTGGAATTGATGATGTCAGGATGTGACGTATGAACCCGATCGGTTGGATCGGAAGGTTGCTAGAGCCACAGTGACAGGATAACTAGTGGAAACTAGTCTTAGAGGAAGATTTCGTTCAGAAGTCGTGGAAGCGACTAAGTGAGGAGTCCCTTGACTCCACAGTTGGGTTGGAGTTCAGTGTTTCAGCCAGTTCAGTGTTTCAGGCAGTTTAGTGTTTCAGTCAGCTCAGTGTTTCAGGCAGCTCAGTGTTTCAGGCAGTTTAGTGTCTCAGGCAGCTCAGTGTTTCAGTCAGTTCAATGTTTCAGGCAGCTCAGTGTTTCAGCCAGTTCAATGTTTCAGTCAGTTTAGTGTTTCAGGCATGTTCAGTATTGCAGGCAGTTCAGTGTTTGGAAGGTTTCAAGGTTTTGGGTCAGTATTGTATTTGCGTTGGAATACAAGTGCTGACGATATAGTTGGTTGATTTGGAAATGGCAAGTCCTTCTCAGCAGGATCAGTTGAGCCTTTTGCCGAGTATAAGTGATCTGTAAGGATAGCTAGGCAGGTAGCTTTTCATTCAGGAGGGAAGGCTCGAGTAAGCAGGAAATGAGTAATCAGGTGGGATAAAAGCAAGCTAGTTCCAACAGCATCGTTTCAGTATGAGCGGCAGGATGGATAGAACAGTTATAGATAATCGAAGTATCTTCAGAAGTCGCTGGAAGAGTCTAGGAGTTTGCGATGGAGTGTAGTGACCGGTGGGAGTCCGGTAACTCAGATATAGGGAGATTGGTTAGACAGAGTAGTCTCAGTACATCCGGTAGGCGGATGGGAGGCAGCAAGATTTTCAGTCGCAGGAAGTAACGTTGAGGAAATTATGGGAAAGAGAAGGATTCAGTATGTTCTATCGGTAGTGATCGGCACTGTGAGTGGCCGGAGTGATGGGCAAAAGGGTGATGGATTTCCAGACAGAGAGTTGGAGGCAGTTCGCAGGCAGTTGATCATAGCAAACTTCGAGGACGAAGTTTAGTTTAAGTGGGGGAGAGTTGTAACACCCCAAAGTTTGGAAAGTCAAGAAAAGAAAGAAGACCTCAATTTTAAGGAGAGACTCGGCGAGTCCAAGGAGGGACTCGGCGAGTCCGAGCGGGATCCGGGTTGAGGTGTTAGCGACCGACTCGGCGAGTCGGCCAAGGAGACTCGACGAGTTGGGTCTGAACGAGGAAAACCCTAAATCCGGGACTTGGAGCCTATTTAAGCATCTCATTCTCTTTCCTAGGGTTCCTTTAGTGCCTCTTTACCCCCAGAACATCAACCCTAGCCGCCATATCCGTTTTTGAGCTAGATCTTGCATTGAAGAGAGCACTAAAGCTTGGAGGAGGAAGAAAGACATTGGAGGTGCAAGAAGGGACTGTAGATCTGGGATTGTGGAGTCATTTCAGACCAATTGGAGGTAATAAGCTGTTGCTTGGACTCCCTTTGCATCTAGATCTATTCTTAAGTGTGAGTTTTGGTCATTATTGGTAGGATTTGTAACCAATTCGAGTTGGAGGTTCAGATCTGAGGTTGCTACCTCAGATCCATGTTGGTTTTGGTCTTGAATCCCCTAAAGTATCAGCCCTTGGTATGTTGAAGAAGCATGTTTGCCATAAACCCTAGTTTAGTGTGTTTTGAGCATAGATCTCTCAATCTACACGTAAAGTTTGCCACTTTACGCGGGGAATAGACCCTAGAAGTATGGATCTATGAGTTGGATGTTCTGTTTGGCTCGAAAAGCCACTGCATGGATTGAGGACTGGATAGACTCGGCGAGTCCTTCGAGTGGACTCGGCGAGTAGCTTGAAGATGAGGAGGAACTCGACGAGTAGGATGAACAGCTCGTCGAGTCGGTTGAAGTTAGGCATGGACTCGGCGAGTTGTATGAACAACTCGACGAGTTGGTTGAGGATTGCCTTGGACTCGGCGAGTCTATTGGTGGACTCGGCGAGTCAGATCGTGAAACCTCAAACCCTTCGAGTTGAGACTCGAATCAGTGAGTCGGGTGGTGACTCAGTGAGTTGGACAGGACAGGACTTGGAGCTAGTTGGACTCGGCGAGTCATGGACTAACTCGGCGAGTCGGGTTGCGAATAAGAAAGACCATGAGCTTATGAACTCGGCGAGTCTTTAGGAAGACTCGGCGAGTAGGGTTGACCTGGAAGGTTGACTTTGACCAGAGTGGACTTAGTTGACTGTCAGACTAAGTGTTATATGTATATTGATAGCTCGGAGAGCTAGAGGAGCAGCGGTTCAGGAGATTGTCAAGTAGCAGCCAGAGGTTTATCAGCAGGGCTCAGCAGTTCAGGTGAGTTTCCTTCCAGTAGGAACGGGTCTAAGGCCACAATGTCGGCCCGTTTAGCTAGCAGTAGTTTCAGATGTTGATCTGATACAGTAGTTAGTATGTTTGATGCCTTCGTGGCTCAAACAGGATTTATGTGTTATGTGTTCCGGGCTACGGCCCGATGTAGTATGCAGTATATGTGAGTTTATGCCAGTTGATATGTTATGATATGTTGTGTTCAGTTAGCTTCGGACTTCGGTCCGATGGAGGGGACAAGGTCCCAGACAATTAGCTTCGGACTTCGGTCCGATGTCAGCTTCGGACTTCGGTCCGATGGAGGGGATAAGGTCCCAGACAGTCAGCTTCGGACTTCGGTCTGATGGAGGGGGCAAGACCCCAGTCAGTTAGCTTCGGACTTCGGTCCGATGTCAGCTTCGGACTTCGGTCCGATGGAGGGGACAAGGTCCCAGATAGTCAGCTTCGGACTTCGGTCCGATGGAGGGGGCAAGGCCCCAGTCAGTTAGCTTCGGACTTCGGTCCGATGTCAGCTTCGGACTTCGGTCCGATGTCAGCTTCGGACTTCGGTTCGATGTAGGGGGCAAGGCCCCGTTAGTCCGGACTTCGGTCCGATGCAGTGGGCAAGGCCCAATATGTGCTTTATATGTTTTGTGTGATATGTGGTAGATTGGGGGGGGGGGGGAGCTCACTAAGCTTCGTGCTTACGGTTTTCAGTTTTGGTTTCAGGTACTCGGTTTTCAAAAGAGGAGCTCGGGAAGATTGCAGAGCACACACCATAGTTAGTTAGCCTGGGAATGTTTGACTCTGATAATGATATTATGTTTTGAATTTAATACTCGAAAGTTATGTTTGACTTATGATACGTTTTATAAATCCAATTTTAGTAATGTTTTAAAAAAGATTTTTAGTCGTGATTTTTGGGTCGTTACATTTTTCGTGACCATTCTTTCCAAACTTTTATTGCAAACATTTCCATTTACAATCGTTATATATTTGTTTGTTATAATCCTGGTTTGTTGGCTTATAATAAAAAACTATTAAGTAAATGCTACATATATTTATTTGTTGTTTTCTATATCCATCTATGTCGCAAGATTTAACATAGTTGCTATTATTAATTTTAAGAGTTGCGGTGATTTTACGGATCAGATGTTCAGATGTGGATATTTATTTAAAATTAATGAAATTCGGATATCCGGTTTAATATCCGAATCCGTATCAAGAATTTAGGATATCCGAAATTTCGGATACGGATTCAGATATCAAAAATCAACTATCCGAATTTTCGGATATCCGAAATTCGGATATCCGGTTATTATCTACGTTATTTAAAATTATTAACTGTAAACTTATAAATATAATTTCCAGTATTGTCTATAAAAAATGTTACGAAATTTATAAAAAATATTATAAGTATAAATTTATAACATCCTTTACTTATTATTGATATTACTTATTTATTCATGATTTTGATTTTAATTTAACTTTTATATGTTCATGTTCATGTATAATTTTTATATTTACTTACTTTCATTATATTTAATTTTAGATTCCCTTGTTGTTACATGATTAATTTATTATTAATTTTGACTTAAAGAACATTGTTTAATATTTTAAAATCATTTTATATATTACTTAAAAATAACAATAATTTATGGACAAAATATCAAATTATATAATAACTGTTTGCAAATATATAATTAATAATTATAAATTTATATAATTTATGTCGTTTTATTATATCAACAACAATACACAGTTATAAGCATTTTGATATCATGAAATCGTTTCCATATTGTTTTTTTATCTATATCTAAAACCTGTTCATTTTGTTTGTCGTCAGGTTAACATGGGTGGGGATGCAACTAGACGTCTTTCTAAAAACGCGCTTCCTACGTGGACAACATAGAACGAGACACGTCATCATCATCAAGGAGAATATACCCTTTGATTTCAGAAGTGACCACTAGGTCCCACGAACCAGAGTCATCTTCGATTTCCGCTGAATTCCGGCTCAATGTCTTTTGACGTCACCTACAGTCGCACATACATAGACTCTGTCTTACAAAACGTGTCTACCGTCAAATCTAACATTCATTGGACCCAACGTGTAAAGTCACGACCCAACCGAAATTTCAACTAATCAATTTCGCTCAAATCTTGTTTTTAAATACAAATTATAAATGTAAGTTTATTACTATTAATTAAATAATATAAACTCATTTGAACATTGATGGAAAACCACACGACACCACATGGGTTATGTCACCGATAGTTCCCTTTAAATGGCACACGATGCAAAACCTCCCTTCCTTAAACAGAAAAACCCTCCATGGCTTCATCTGACTGGTTTCAACCACCCTCATATTCGCCGACCTTTGTGGCATCAATGGAACCAAACCAGGACCAAGCCCTGCAGCAGGTCCATTGCCCCCGATGCGACTCCACCGAAACCAAGTTCTGTTACTACAACAACTACTCTCTTTCCCAGCCACGTTACTTCTGCAGGTCATGTAGACGCTACTGGACCAAAGGTGGCACCCTCCGAAACATCCCCGTCGGCGGAGTCTGCCGGAAAAACAAGAAACTTTCTTCCACTTCCAGCAAGCCCGACACCACCCACCACCGCCGCCAAACCCCAGATGTGAACGGAAATGGGAACACTAGTCTTCAACTTTCGTATCCAGAATCTCCGGCTAAGTTCACGGAGGGTGGCGGCGTTGGTGGAGAGTATAAGGGTGATGGACCTTTTCCGGCAATGGTGGCAAGCGGTGCGGATACGGGTAATACCCATGGGCTGATTCTATTTGGAGAAATGGAGCATTATGAGAACATGATGGATAAGGTTGATGCGAAGCGTAGTAGGGTCTTCGCGTTTGAATGGCAAGAACAAATGGATTGTCGTTCGGATCTTTATGGTTCAGGTGAAGGGAGAAACGAGTCGTTTGGCTATTAATGGGTCTTTGGTTCACATGAGACCCGTTCATAAACGGATAGGTCCATAAAATGATGGTAATGATATATATAATATATGTATGATTTTCAGAAGCTTTTGGTCCAAATATTAATGGTTAGGTTTCTGTAATTCGGATTTTATTTTCCTTTCTCTAGTATATGTAAAATTTTACTTATTTTCTTGATTTCTCTCTCTTTGCTGGGTGAACGTTGGTTTGAACTCTTGATGGCATTGAAGGTAGTCGTTCGGTAGTCATAAAATACAATATTGTTAGTCTAAAATAACAAAAACATCTATTTTTCTATGTTCAATTTTCATGTTAATTTTGGGTAAAATATTTCTGATAAATACAATATTTTTTAGTATAAAGAATATTAGTGACACCCTAAGGTTATGGCCAATTTGGAACAATAACTGAGAAACCACTTGCATACTATAACTACTTATGTTTGCCAAAAAGGATGGAAAAGCATAAAAGGACGGAAAGGGGTGATTTTGTGAGTTCGAATATGTGCTATAAAAAATGCATGAATTGGGAACCTACTTATGTCCAATTCCTGTTTTATGTATAAAAAGAAAAAGAAAAAGAAAAAGAAAAAGAAGAATTATACAAAATAACAAATTACTCCTATTTTGTTCCATTCCAAACAATGTATTTTCGATTTTTCTTACAAAATAATAACATACAATAATCAAATCAAAGATAAATTGTCCAAAATGAAAGAAATACGTTTATATTTCAGTTTTTAACTGAGATGTGTTTTTAAAAAATAATTACCTAGTAAGGGTAATTTAAATTTTATTTATAAATTAACAGTAGTTGTTATCTAAAATAATAAGAAAAATAGTATAAAAGCATTAACATTATATAAACAAAAGTTATATAACAAAAAACGAAAAACAGTAAGAGAGCAAGGAGCAACATGAACACAAATAAGTTCTCTCATTTTGATATCTTATCACAACAAACAATGTATATATAAAAAATCACAACCGCTAAAAACTAGTTTTTTTTTCCCTTTTGTTACGTATACATCTATATTCTTTGTACCATTGGATGCTACGACTATATATATATATATATATATATATATATATATATATATATATATATATATATATATATATATATATATATTCAAGAAGTATAAATATGCATATTTTAATGTGTTTTGAAACTATATTTTGTTGTTTATTAATATATTTTTAGTAGGAATAGAACAAAAAGAGGGATTAACATTATGGACCATAAACCACTAACACATTCATTGTTAGGGCTCCATGCACTGGGAAAAGGCTTTAACAACGAGAAACCGGCCATTAGTTACAAAACTCTAATAAGTATCGAGAGGGCTATTTGTCACACCCCAAAACCATGAACGGCGGAAATGTTCTGGGGCGGAGGACGTCATGTGCAGTATCACAACAATGAAAAGTAGTAAACAAGCAACAACATCATCCATTGCATTAATAATATAATTTTAATACAAGTGTGTTCTGTCAAATTATAATAGACACTAAAGTATAAATCAAAAAGAAAGATTAGTCTTGAACGAGCACCATCTTCGCTGAACCTTGCATCGGTACCTGTCTATGGTTGACCTGAGGATACAAGTTATTTTGAAAGAGAGTATCAGCTTTAAAACTGGTGAGATCATAAGTATTTTAGTGTCTTAATTTGTATGTAAGTATTTGTATGTATATGAACTGTAAGTATTGATAATGTATATGAACTGTAAGTGTTAATAATGTATATGAATTGTAAGTATGAAAATGTTTTGTATGATCCTAGGAAGCCCTATGTTTCCTACTAATCGTATCCTTCTACCAAGGCATCTAGTGTATGTGTGTGTGGCTCTTGTAAGAGTGTATTTTCCCAAATCTGACTATCATTAATCCAAAAATATAATTTCTACATTACCGTGCGTCGTGTGAATGTTCACGAAGTGAATCTTATGGGAAAATGAAATAGTACTATGGTGTAGTGTTGAACTACAACCGTACTAATTACCTTAAGTCTAGGGTAATTTCTTATAAGTACTGTAGTATTTGTAATAAGTGACTCCTTCTGTACTCCTATTGCCTTATTTGAGGGATAACGCATAATGTGATGCCTAGATCCCAGGCTAGACGCTCCCCTGTCAAAGGGATTTTGGGACCCATACACGACCCCTGCATATCTGCAAGCCATGAACATCCACATTACTATGATCACTTATGATGGGTTTTAGTCATAAGAACATCCTATGTGCTCATACAAACCCTAATGCTTGGATCTAGGTTTCTCTATTGTACATGCAAGTTATCTAAGACTATAAACCCTAATTCTAGCATACAAGTAATCATATTAACATAAGAATGGGTTCAAGATATTACCTTGATTGTTATGTAGCAATAACAATCCAATTCCTCCTTGTATTGACTTTAGAAAGCTTAGAGTCACAAGTGTCACTCCTCTAATGGTTCACAAACACCATAAGCAAAAGGATGAAGAGGAGAGAGGATAGAGGCTGCCCAAAACGTGTTCTAACCCTAGAAAAGAAGTTCCCCACGTTTTTGAGCCTTAAGGGTTCTATATATATTGAGGCTATTAGGGTTATCTAACAAGGAAACCCTAATTTGGATGCTTAAGCCCTAAGCAACCCATGGACCCCTTTAATTAAGGTCTTGGACGATTTCTTTGTGGGTTTCCCCATAGAATTCGTCCACCCCTTAATACACGACAATCCGTGGCCCAAATTGCAATTATCTTATAATTACAATTCCAGTCCCTTAAGTTTAATTAATCTCTTTTAGTCACAAAACTAATTACCAATTAATTATTGACTAATATTAATTAAACAATATGATTTCTCCTTTAATATATTATCTCATAATATATTAATAAATCATATTTAATCCTTTCTCTCCATAATTCATCCTATCAAGTTGCTTTGGTGAAGGCAACCCAAAAGGACCATGCACCATCGGGTCAAGTACATACCAAAATAGTTATGGACTTAGACACTAATCCAACAACTTATACCCAATATAACTATCACAATGCGTTGTGATTCATTGGTATAGTTGGATCCTGAAATCGTTCCGTGCTATAGCACTTAGTGATGTATGTTCTATTATCGTATATGTAGACGCACTCATGTAAACGTATCAATGTAAACGTACTCATGTAAGCGTAATCATGTAATAGTATAGTAGTGTATTGTAATGTTCTGCGTGTGCTAGTTGTACCGTGTGTCCTCTCTCTATCTAGCATGTATGTTTGTTTCTCATCACTATGTATTATGTTTGTTTCTCTTCACTATGTATTATGTTTGTTTCTCTTCACTATGTGTTATGTTTGTTTCTCATCACTATGTATTATGTTTGTTTCTCTTCACTATGTATTATGTTTGTTTCTCATCACTATGTATTATGACTCATGTATGAACTGACTCTTTGTATGATTCATTGTTCTAGTATTAGTATTAGTATCTTCATAAACTACCCATAGGGTAGCTTACTAGTAATATAATTGGTACGTATGAACATGGATGTATACCCTTGCTACCCAAGGGTATTGAATGAACTAGGAGAACCTTTATGACTATATATGTACACATGATATATAACTAATATTTAAACGACCTTCGGACGGGTACCCAATATCTCATCAGACCACATCTCAAGCGCGAAAAGGAAATAGGGTGGATAGCCTTCCTAAGTCTTTTAAACATTTCTTATATAACTATACATATATAGGCATGCAATTGATAATATAAAAGCATAAAATAAGTTTTGTAAAACCTTTGAACATAATTATTATCTAAGAAAAGATTGACTTGATGTCAATGTATAAAACGGGTTGAAAGCATGTGTTTGATAAAACAGTTTAAGTATAAATAAACATTTGGTGGAAACACAATTGTAAATGAGTTTGAAATGAAACATACAGTGTAAAATGAACAGTTTAACAAGGAGTTTTAAACATCTAAAACGCTTATGAAAATCATGTGAAGAAAACTGTTTGGTAAAACAGTTAATGAGTAGTAAATCATTTGAATGACGCTTATTAATCACATGTGATTGATATAATAACTAGCATGATTCTACTTGTATCCCCCATAAAACATTTAAAAACATTTAAAACATTGATTAAGGGGTATGAACTCACCTGTTGCGAGTGGATCGGAAGGAAGTGTCGGATAAGTGCTTGGTGTCAAGTGAAGACTTAGACACGCACAAAGATCCTAATTACATATGAGGACATATGTATATAAACAATTAGTCTTTAAACAACTAATAAACAAGTCAAGACACTCTAGGACATGACAAGCACTTTGTATAAGTGTTATAAGTGCTAAGGAGTGCATCTAAGTGTTGTAGGGAAAGGCTAGTGTGTTTGGGGTTCAAGGAACACTCCTAAAATGAGTTTACTCCCTAAAGACCAACACCCCTTGAGTTTACGGTCGTAAACTCCTAACCTTTTGACCATTTGTTATTTTGAAGTCTTCTAAGCTATTCCAAACATTCCTACTTCATGTTTAAGCCTTAGGAAGTGTTGTGTGGCATCAAAACACTCCTAAATGGAGTTTACTGTCTAAGGACCATTTCTCCATGAGTTTACTACCTTAAACCCATAAGTTTGGTATTTGGGGGTTTTCAAGTCCTTAGCTCAATCATGGCAACAGTCTAGGTTAGATTTAGACATAAGGAACAACCATGGGACTTTTATACACCTTTCGGGGTGTTTACGGTTTTGGGAGATCCCCAAACCGTAAACACATAAAAATGTAAGGTTTTGGTGCTTTTGTGTGATAAACTCATCAAGGATGAATCTAGACAAGTCCCTAAGGCATGGTGAAGCATCTAGGCACCACTTTGCACTTAATCTTGGTGTTTACGGTTTTGGGACCTCCTAAAACCGTGAACACCTTTATCTTGGTGTTCTTAGGACTTTTCTTTGATGCTAACATGTAATACAAGCTTAATAAGACTTAATGATGGAAGTACTTACTATAAGGAAGCTTGAATTGAGCTAGGAGTCCAAGAACACTTAGTGTGTGTTCTTGGTGTTCTTGGTGTTTTTGGAAAACTAATCAAAACACAAAAATGGATGGATTAAAGGATGTTCAATCACTAGATTAAGTGATATACTAACTTGAAAGGGCTAGAAACACTTACTAGAATGAAGATATTGAACAAAACTTGGATGACACTTGAGAGGGTTTTTGAGTTTACTCTTTTAGGGTGAAAAATTAAAAAGTGACTAATTTGAGGAGTAAACTCATGCTTATGCATGAGTTCACGGTTTTTGGATGATTTTTCGACCCAAACATAAAAGTTTGGTCGTGAACTTCTAAGACACGAGGTGTTTGCGGTTTTTAAATTTCAAAACCCGAGACGACACTTTCTTTCACCCGTTCGTTTAAAGAATAATATTAAAATAATCAAACGAACTTTAAATTTGCTAAAAATAAGTAATAATGTAATTGACCTATAAATCGACGTGATTGACTTTTAGGGTTTGACCGAATGAAAATTTCAAGTTGTCACACTATTGGAGTCAGTTGCGAAGTAATTAGCCCTATTTATATAGTAGCAGTTTGCCGACAAGCTCGTTCTGATCTTGGACACAGTACAATAGAATCCTAAAGCACTACCATGAACATTATCATGTGTCCGCCTACGGTGGAGTAAGGCACCACCCTGTTGTGCTAGCAGCCAACTCCGACGTTTCAACTTAGTTATCATCATCAAGATATTTACCAAATGTATAGCTTCCCAAACGGTAGACGGTTCCTTTTCCCCCATAGCAATGAAGAAGGGAAAAGTTGATTGATTCTTCCAAAGAACTATTGATGGAATCAAAATTATTACATTGCTATTGTATAAGGATGATAAATTTTGTGATGGAAAATAAAGTATAATCTACAACACGTCTCCAAGCAAAGCAATAAAGATTTAATGTGGAGTTCAATTTAATGACAAGATAAAAAAAATCAAGTTGTCATATCCATGGATAAACAACAATATCATATAAAAGTAATTTGTATATATCCGGATAGGTCTCCCAATTTAGCAACAAGACCATTCAATGCAATTTTTGGTAAACTAATAAAATCTTTGAAGTAGAAATTTAAGAAAATTAGTTACTAGCGTTTGCAATTGAATTTATTTGTTAATATTAAAAAAAAAAAAAAAAAAAAATTAACAACACTATTGATGAGGTATCAAACAGTTATCGAGAAGCTGCAAGAGATTTGCAATTAATAATATATATCGGAATGCAATTTTGATGAAAAAATAATTTTTTAGAATAAAAGATTAAGACATTGGTAAATAATTTTAAAAAACAAAATGGCCGGGTACAAAACTCTTATAATATGGAAAACAAACTGACAAAAGGAAACAAATGTCGTCAATCTCTTCCAAAAAAAAGGGGCATTCCGAGAATCGAACTCGGGACCTCTCGCACCCAAAGCGAGAATCATACCACTAGACCAAATGCCCGGTTATGTATTCTTCTTTTCCTTTAGATTTATATTTCTAAAAGATTAACTTGGCCAATTGACAATATTACTCATATGTGTTTGTGTGTTACTAAAATTATATAACGCCCAAGAACAAAGGAATGAATCCGGAGCAAAGGCATAATGTGGTGAAGAATTTCTTTATAACATTAGTCCCAATGAAATTTCGACACCATTTCTATTCAAAGCAAAATGTGATAATTTCTTTCCACTAAAGATTACAATCGATGATTAACAATATTGGTTTATTACATTATTAATTATTATACAGTTGTTAGTAACGATATGATACAAACAGCCAATGAAAATGGGGTAGTAGACAATAAGATAACCAAGCACAAAATAAAATACAATCAAGGGCAAGGGCGTAAATAAATATAAATATGCATAATATAAGGTAATACAAGTTACAAAAGTGATGGAATCAAATCAAACAGACATTTGTTCCTATTTTCCAAACAACTCGAAGTTTGTGTATCCTTACCAAAAAACTAATTTCTACAAGTTCATAAATAGTCCTTGTGACATTGACAAAATTTGGTGGTATGATGAAAATTTAAAACTGTGAGTTACTAAGAAAAGTAACCATACATCTAGCACTCTGAAACATCCCATCTAGCTTTTGCCATATACCAGACTGAGCCTCTAGAAGCTTATCTAATTTGGAATGTCGTCTCATTGTTTCACCATGTATCTGCATTATTAATACATCAATCCAATCAACTCCAAATCCAATAGAATTAAAATTTGAAAGGCATATGCAAAATCACAAAAGTGCAAAACCTTCAAGAACAATCGGATGAGAGCCTGTATGAATTCAAAGTTGTTCCCATGTGATACTTCATGTATTAAATACTCAAGTAGCAGTTCAAGGATTAACAGCTCTGGTCTCTTTTCAGGTTCTTGTTCTTCATCATCATCAATAATCTGAAGCATCCGTAGTTCCATATCCAATGTTGAAGGAGATAAACTCTTCAGATAATCCGTCAACCCCTCAACTGATCACATACAAAAACACAATTGAAAAGAATAAATACAAACATACAAGTATTATTTTGAGATGATGATGTATGTGTGTGCTTTAGTTTAGGGGCAACCTTGTCATTTTGAAACCACATTTAGGAAGGAGTAACGATAAACTTACAGTTTTTGGTCTCAACAGATGACTGGATATATTGTACAAAGGGTGATGAGGGCAGATTGGTAACTTTATGAAACTGATCATCAGCTTGTGTTCCCTTTTCTTCATGGGTGGTCTGGTCAGTTGTTGTTGTTACCTTAAACAAAATTTCTCCAGAAAGGGAGGGTATTGAAGGTAAAAAGAATGGGGCCTTTTCAGGTTTTTTTGGAGGCTCAATCGGCTTGTTGCGTTCCTGAAAATTGCAATTTGCAAAACTACTTGTCATCACAATAGCCAAAACAATGAATATTTAAGTCGAGTTTTTGAGAGCCAATAATAATATGCATATTTGAAGAGTAAAAAAACAAACCTTAATGATGTCCAAATTGATCAAACTTTGCCACTGGCTCTTGGGTAACATTGAAAGGGTAACAAGATCTGGAATTTGTTTATCAAGCAGCTGAGGAGGCTGAGAGTTGGTGAAAGTAGGTGGCTTATTATCTGAATCACCATCATCTTTAGAACCCTCTTCTCCTCCTACTCCTGAAGAGATGGAAGGCAATTTAACCTTCACCACCTCCTTTCCACTTCCATAAGAATCAATATGTGGGGCCCCAGAAAACATTGCCTGGTTTACCCTGATAACACACACACACACATAACAATATAAATTTCAACTTTTTTTTTATTAAAATCCCAATCATGAAGCATATGTCACTGCTAAAATTGGGCGAATTATGAAGTTTGAGGTATAAGAATAAGAATGGAGCAGAAAATAGAAAGAGCTTACCAGAGATAGACTCCATTCTGATCAACATGAGTTGTAGCCAAAACATCCATATTTGGTGATAAAGACAAGGCAGTTATAGATACATCAACATGTATAGCATCAATCTGCCTTGCAAAAATCACATCCCAAATCCTAAGAGTGCCATCCATACTGGAAGACAAAAGCCATTTTCCATCTTCACTAAAACAAATGTCTGTGATCCTATCAGTGTGACCTTCAAACTTCCGAACCATTTTTAATGCCACCACATCAAACATTCGTATAACCAAATCATCCGTAACACTAGCCAAAAGACCTGAAATCAATCAACAGTGCCTCATCAATTAAATCATCATGTAAAACTACGTGTCCTTTGTGTCATTGTGTGTGTATGATAAAGTTGAATAAGAGGGCAAACATAAATTACCATTAGAACGATGGTAGATGATCTTAACCACTTTGCAACCAATTTCCCACCTTGATTTTAGTTCTCGTCCTTTAAAACTCCAAACCTAAAAAAGCAACATTACTAAGATATACCAGAAACTGGCATTTTAATGTAGTATTTGGTATGATGGAATCAGACAAGGAATGGAATGGTTCATTCCAAAGAAATGGAGAAATAGAAAAACATGTTTGTTTTATGCAGTGGTATGGAATGTGATAGCTTCCATTTTCATAGTTTGGTGCAATATAGCCCATTTTAGTTTATGCATTTTTCAAGGACACCGTTTTTTTAACTTCTCATTATTACAATTATATCCTTCTGCAAAAAAGGAAACATAATATTTTGATAATAGCTTGTTTATGAAGTACATACCTTTACATCACCATTATACCCTGCACTGATCATTAGAGAATTTGTTGAATCACAGGCAACACCAACCACCTCTCCATCATGAGCACAGCTTCCTTTTTCAGACATGTCCACATAACATCCTCTGCTCATACCAGATTGAAGGTTAAATTTTTCAATCCAGCCACCTGCTGTGCCTAGTATAGCAAAATTCCCACATGAACTGATAGTGCAAGCCTGCCATTAAAAAAAAAACATTGAGATATAATGTGGCTCAAGCCTATTTTACTAACAATACATTAATAATGTTGTAAATTATTGTAGTAAAACAAGTAATGATAGAGACAAGTGGCTAAGAATAATTACCTTCACTGGAGCTTGAATATCTGTGGTAGGTGTCAGGATATGCTCACCAAGAACAAAATTTTGTAGCCTCCAAACATATGCATGTGGAGTATCCATATGACAAGTAACCACATTCGACCAATCGCGTTCCCTAATTTCAGCTATTACAATTAACCCCAAAGCAAAACATTAGATGACAAGTTTAAGTAAAAACATAAAAAACAAATTTATGAATCAACTGCGACAGAGCAATGTTAGATTTTGATAAGATAACATACCAACATCAAATGCAATCACAGGCTTCAATTTTATTTCTTCTTGCTGGAAAAAAAACAATTAGAAATGTAAGATGAAAAACATGAATCTTAACAAAACTGTATATGCTAAAAAATAGGTCTGCATGCTCATCATACCTTCACTTTAAGTTTCTTTGCTCTTTTTGTTACATGACGCTGAGAAAGCTCTCTACTTTGTTGATCCTGATTGAAACAATTATAGATACACATACGATGAAAATTTATTATAAAAATCAAGTGTTTAATTTCAATTACACTTTGATGTAAACTACAATAAAGGTAAAACCATACAGAACACATATTATATATATATATATATATATATATATATATGTGTATATATGTATAAATGTGTATGCATGTGTGTATGTGTGTGTGCATATAATACTGTGTGTGAGTGCAAAGATGGTATTCTACCTGAATAACAGAGAAGAGGCGAAATGCACGATCTTGACCAGCAGATAGAATGTGTCTCCCATTAGCATAGAACCTGCAAAGCCTCTCTATCAACATGACAGACAACATATATATATATATATATATATATATATATATATATATATATATATAATATCTTTGGTTCATATATAATATATTAACACATACACATTTTGTATACATAAAAGAAAACAAAAGTAATAGCTCAAAATTCACACTCCATACTGACTTTTTATAATGCATTCATAGTAACAGGTTTGGTGTTATTGTAAACATCTCATTACCTTATACAAAGAGGAGGCGCACTATGACCACTTCGGAACTTTAACAAACGAGGATCACCATCACTTGTATCAAAAATCCACATCTACAAAAGTACATATGAAGTAAGATCCAAGAAGTGCAATGAAATCACAATCATAAGAGATGTTTCATGAGTTTACCTTTATAGAGTTGTCTGCAGATGTACTCATTAACACCGGTTCATTAGCAAAAAAATGCAATGAAATCACAGAGCTATCATGAGCATCTCTGATAACAGATTGTAGCCGCCTCTTTTCAAGATTCCATATGCTTATGACACCAGATGAACCTCCAGATGCTAAAAGAGGTTGACCATCTACAAAATAAAACGAAATTTGAGAAATATAATCATACATTCTTCAACAATCATCAGCCAATGAGATCAAGACAGCTATACATGGTTCTTTTTCACTTAATCTTGACTGAATGACTTAATCGGTTAAGCCAATAAACTTGACTTAACATATTCAAACACTGACCCTTTACCTACTTTCCCTACTTTTTTTCCTCCCAGCTCATCTCATGTTAAAATTGATGAACACTGAAACCTTTTTTTAAATGTATGGGTAAAATGGTCATTTAGTCCCATTCAAACGGTTTATTCAGTCTATAAATAATACAATCCTTATGTACACAGCACTTCATCCAGACATAGATCATTATCCATTCAGACACTTTACCAATACAGGACTTAATGTGAGGGAAAAAAAATCCCCTTACCAGTTCTGAATGACAATGCTGTCACAGCACCTCGAGTAGTTTGACTAAAAGCAACCACTTCTTCATCATAATGAATATTGTGAACATGAATCTTTCCATCAGCACACCCAACAGCAATCACATCTAAAGCTGGAGAAGAAACACAACAGGATATAGATGAATTCCACCCTTTAAACTCATAAAGTTTTTTCTTTGTGCTGATGTTCCAAAGTTGAAGTGAACCATCTTGACTTCCAAAAATCACCTGTTTACATGCTTTCAGTAAGTTAAGTTACTACTAGTGAAGAATATGTGATAAAGCAGCAACAAATGCTACCTTGTTTAAGTAAGTGTCTGGATGCATAATACAACTTGGAGTGAATTCATTATCTAGCAAAATATGTCCAACTGGAGAGGGATTCTCATCAGTTCCTTTGAAGGCCCATATGAAAACATTGCCTTCTACATCAACACTAAGAACATGTTCTCCAAATAGAAGCAACAAGTTGACTTTAGCATTGTGTCTACTCCATGTAGCCACCTGTTTACACGCACAATGCCTTTCAGCTTAATTTGCATAATTGTACTTTTTTCAAAACTATACTTTGCATGAATAAAACAAGATCTTTTTAACAATTTTAAGAAGTAAGAAGGATGTGAATTGAGAACCTGATGAGCACGCTTGAATACCCCAATATCATTTCCATATGCAGCAAATGTATAGTCACGATATGAAGCAAGAGCCCGAATCTTTTTTGCAAGTTGAGGACCTTTAAAGAAAATCCAAATATTAGACTCAGGGATCCAACCACAGACAACAAAATAAAACTAAATGCGACTTCTTTTTAGTTTATTGATAGCAGAACATATATTAAAATTTTAAAATGTATAAGTAAACTTACCAACAAGAACCAAACTGAGCTTAGCACACTGTCAAGCAAAGAAGAACACATGTTATGTTTATTTAGATTAAACAAAACCCACAAAAAAAATATAGAGTCAATACTACAAAAACCAGCAGAATGGAGAAAAAAACAGCTTTCTTACATTGTAAATCTGCCAGGATTTGCCAACACTGACTGTGACAAAGGTCTCTGTGCCCAATCTTTGAACAGAGAAAGGAACGCTGCTTGTAATGTATCCGATTGCACGAAAAGGTTCAAATATCCCCATTTAGCTCTTAATCTTTTCCCAGTTGTTTGTGACACTAGAAGAAAGTGGAATGGAGGGAGGTGAAGAAAGAATTCGAGAAACTAGGGTTTTATTTAAGCTTTCAGCTTTAGGGGTTTATGAGAAAAGGGGAATCATGCGGCGTCTTTCTTAACTGAAAGAAATAGAATCCAAGCAAATGTTGTTCAATAAAACATAGTGAAGCAAATTGAAAACTAATCAAAATAGTCTAATACAAAACCTGTAACAAACAAAAACAATTTCAAAGTTCCGACAATAATCAATATCTCGAAACTAAAAATTTATTGCTAGAAACTTCAAAAGAAAAAATAATAACAGGGAATCAGTGATTAACGAGAGAGAGAGAGAGAGAGAGAGAGAGAGAGAGAGAGAGAGATCAGGTGCAGCGGAGGTTCACTCGGGCGAAGAGTGGAGTGTGATTTTGGGCGGCTAGGTTAGAGAGTCATAAGAGAAGTAATATTTTACCTTGAACAACCTCAGTACCAAAAAGATCAGGACAATACCAAGCAGATGATACGTGAATAGTGATGAGGGAGGAAAGGAAAAGAGCGTTAAGACGACTATATGAAAAAGATTTCTAGGGTTTAGGGTTTATTGAGGGAAGTTCCAGTTTTTATCTGTCAAAACATCCTTACTTTGTCCTGTCATGTGTTGTGAGTTGGGTAAATACATCAAAAATCTTTACAATTTGCTTTAGCGTAGAGGTGCAAGTCATCCGATCGAACTTCGGTCTATTTGGTTTTCTATTTATCCAGTTTAATTAACCGAATAAAAATGTTTTATTTAAATTTTCATTATGTTTTTAAATTGAGAAAATTCAATAAAATATTCAACTAAAGATGAAACGTTTAATTAAAATTAACTCATTAAAAACATAATCCCCATCATATCAATTTCATCTAACTTTTTGTATTATTATAAATATTAATAAAAAAACTCTCAAATTAACATTATAAAACAGATTTTCAAATATTTAAAAAAAAATCGTTATTTTTAAATTGCAAATTTTTTAATTTTTTTAGAAAGCGTGATTTTTTTTTAAATTGATACATGAAATTTTTAAAATTTAGTAAATTCATTAAAAAATGGAATATTTAAAAAAAATAAAAAGAGAACTGTAATTTTTTTAACCAAAAAAAATCAATATTTTAGTAGCATATATGCATATTTTTTCAAATGCATGTATACATATTTCTTATACTATAATACTCGTAAATAAATCATAAAGAAACAATTTTTACTTACTAATTTATAAACACAATAGTACAAGTATTTTATTCCATTAAAAATAAAATAAAAAAAAAATGCTAAAAATTTCAATGCACTTATGTCTTTGTGTAAATATTTCTATATTTTCTTCAATTTATCTCTTTTTAATCTTTAATTCTTTCCCAGTATTCTTCCAAATCTAAAAGAGAAAAAAATGATTAATGCAAGAACATTTACAAAAACATGTGTATAAATCATGTAAGATTCACGTGTGCTTATTTCATGTAAGATTCACATGTAATTGTATCTTTTAATATTCACTTGTGATTTACATTTGAATCACTTGTAATTCATATGAAAATTACATGTGAATCATGCAATTCACATGTGATATAAATGTGAATCATGTAATTCCTATGTGATTCACTTTGTGATTTACATGTAAATCACATGTGATTTACATGTGTCATATGTGATTCGCTTGTGATTTTCATGTGAATCATATGTGATTTACATGTGAATCACATGAGATTTACATGTGAATCATATGTAATCAGAAGGCTAAAGTATCCCCTTGTATGTATTGAAAAAAAAAAGTTACATATATTTACAATAAAGAAAACTAAAACTTATTTGATTATTAAAATTATATTCCAATTTTATTCCTTTTAGTTTAATAGTTATTTTTACATGCGAAATTTTATTTGATTTAACACGTAATCAATCCGGATAAACCTTCACTAAATAAACCAAACTTAATTAACTCAAATTTTATTTGGATTGGTTACGGTTAGTTTTCAGATATAAAAAACAATTAAACAAAACTGATTAAATTGAAACGGATAAAACCAACCGATTAACACAAATATATTTAGAGGTTTAGAGGTAGTTTGTTTTTTGTCTGCAAATTTGCGTGCCCTCTTTTGTCTGTGTCGCGCAGACCACGTGCAGACATACAAGCTTGTTTTGTGTTCGTTTTTCGGAAGTCTGCAGACATAGAAACATTTGCGCGAACTCTGTGTGCCACAGACTTGGCTTTGTGTCTTTAGAGGTTTGCACACTTTAATCAACCAAAAAAAAGAAAAAAAAAAACGCACGCATCTTATTTCTCTCGACATATCATATCAGCGCCTCCTTCCTTCTCACCATTCAACCATCCGTCCTTCATCGTTCGTCTTCTTCCTCTCGCTGTTGTTGCCATCCATACCGTAGGTCGTCCACAGCAGTCTTGTTGTCGACGTCTATAGCCGCCAGCGACATCCATCGCTACCTCCTCACAATCGACGACTCCCTTCATCATCGATTTTCTTCAGCCTCGTCTCCTCCTCTTGTCGTCGAACATCTCCAGGTCGGCGCCGCTGCTACCGTGTCGAGCCACCAAACTAGAGGATATCCTGAAAATACGTTATTTTTTTAGTTTCTGTAATTTGTGCTAAATCATGCTGCAATTTGTTGTAAAACCCATTTTGATGTTTAATGTAGCATCTCAGTTTCTCTTTGGAGTTCTAAGAAAATAATGAAATTGAAATTGAAGGTGATTTGGTGGTTAATATGAAGATAGTTGTTCATATAGTTTGCCATTACATATTTGCCCGCCACGCATTTGATGAAATGTTTGAGAGAGAGAGAGAGAGAGTTGAGGTCTTTGAAAAATAAAGATTGGTTGATTGAGTTGAAAAATATATATATTTTCTTCCTATCATATGAAGATTTTCATTGAAGATTGGTTGATTGAGTTTAACAATCCCATGAGTTCAAGCTATTGGTTTAATCAATAGTATGCGTATCTTTCTTCACATTCATTAGTCTCCAACATAATTTTACTGATTGCAATTACATTGTTGATACATCTTTCTAAATCGCCATTCCGTAAACATCACTGTATAAATGCTAAAGTAAATTTTGCAAATTTGATGTTTCTCAAGTTGAGAGTGTGATTAAGGAGTACTTAATATTTTGCTACATTTATTAGATAAGATGAGCTAATGGTTGAATATATACTGACCCCACATGATTTTAACTACTTGCAGTGTCCACAAAGGAATGGAGTTTGGTTTGCTGGTTTATCTGCTCTTGGTGGTGGGCAAGGGATGATTGGTTAGTGGAAAATTTGTTTTTTTTTATTGTGTTTGGTGTGGGTTTGAATTCAATTAGTCCATTGGTTTTGCTAATACATTTCCGATTGCTAATGAAAACATAATTTGTATTACTTATTAAAAAAATATTGCATTTAAGTTTACATCCTTTGATCGTAACTTTGTAAATGTTGGTTTGGTTAAATATGATTTTTTATTTCATGTGCATCATTTAATTGTTTTATATTTAGAAATGTAATGTAAAATCAACATATAAGATCATGGTTATTAAGATTATATGATCTTAAACAATTTAGATATTGGGATCTTAATATCCCACTTAATCATAATAATAACTTTTTTATGTTGAAGATGTAATATTTTTAATTATTTTAACTGTCTATAGACTTTAAAAAACAAACAGTCTTCTTTTTGCAGACTGCAAACATTTGGTCCACCTCTTCACTTGCAGATGTTGTTGGGTTTTGAGCATTCTAACACTCCTAAGGTGTTCATGCAACCCTAAATACCTTGGATCTATGTTTTCTCTATTATACATGCAAATATGAACTTTCCAAGGTATTACCTATAACTAGCATACAATTACCATATATAACACAAGAATCTAGTTAGGGTAACATACCTTATTGTGGAATTTGAAGTCTTGATGTATCTAGCCTTAAGAGCTTAGCTCCAATAGTGTGGAAGCCTCAAGTGGAATCACAACACATCATGAACAAAGGATGAACTTGAGAGAGAATCTCCATGTACCCAAAAGCCACCATGAACTCCAAGAATGTCCTCAAGTAACGATTTTGGGCAATGAAGTATGTATTTATATGTGAGATTTCTAGGGTCATGGATATAACCCAAATCCATACCATATGGGTCTTATGATCCATGGTTCATCTGGCCCAACTCTTTATGTATCCATACATAAACTTGGTCCAACATGGATCATAAGCCCAATACATATAAATATAACTAATTAACATAATTAGCCCCCATAGATTTAATTAGTCTCTTTTGATCACTAAATTAATTCCAAATTAATTCTTGATCAATATTAATTAAAACATATGATTTCATATTAATATATTATAACCTATAATATATTAATAAATCATATACAACATCTTCTCTCAAAAGTCCATCCTAACAAATTGCCCTGATGATATGCAACCTAAATGGACCATGCTACTCTTGGGTCAAGTACATACCAATAATAGTTATGGGTTTAGACATCTAATCCAACAGATGTCTGCAGATCTTGTCCGCAGACTGCAGACATTTTACCTATAAAAAACAAACAACACCTTAATTTTTTATGGTTTGGTCCATGAAAAATGCTAAAAGGGTTGTCTGCCCTTTTAGTTTATTTAAAAAAAATCAACATTTTCTTATTGTTTAAATATTTATAAAATAAAGAAGTGGTCCATCCTACCCTTTTGTTTGGATATAATGTTTATTGTTAATAACAATGTCATTTTGGGTTTGCCTCATGACAAAGTAGCATGAGGAAAAAAAATTAATAATGTGTTAATTTATTAAGAAAATAATAAACTCATTAGAAATTATTTTGATAATTAATTAAAATGATTTAATTAATTAAGGTGGCTGAATATTAATTAATTTAAGGGATTTATTGGAATATTTTAGACCCTCCTGGAGATGTATGGGGGACGATTTGCATATCCCATGGATAGGAATATGACACGTTTAATTCAAATAAGGATAAACCCTAAAATTTATATCATTTCGGAATATTCCTTGCATAACTATAAATAGATTGTTAAGCTGAACCCAATAGCTAATTATTCATTTTGTCAAAATCGTCTAACCTCTCTCTCTCTCTATCTATCTCTTTATATATCTTTCTCCCTCTCTCACGTGTGCGCTCTCTCTCTTTCTTTCTTTATATATATATATATATATATATATATATATATATATATATATATATATATATATATATATATATATGTATATATATATCCTAAGACGAAAATCACACACTCTCTCTTAGGGTTTGGTGATTTTCGAATAAACTATGCCTTGGGTTAAATCCTTTTTTGCTTCTGGTGTTATGAATCTGATTCCATTAAAGGGTGCTCTTTTGGATCTTGCATCTTTGCAATAAGTTGCACAACGAAGTTGTGAAAAAATTAAGGAAATTTATTTTAAAAAATCCGAATTAAAAAAAAGTAAAATAGGAGGCCAAAAATGTAAAACGGAAAAAAAAGGAAAGACTGACATTGTAATATTTCAAATGGTCATCGTGTAAAATTTCACAAATGGTCATTAAGCAAGTTTCACAAAATGACAAAAATAGCCCTTGTAACACTGAAAAAAAATCACAATAAATTAAAAAAATTTAAAAATCAACCATTAATCAACATTGTTTACAAAAAGGTCATTGTTTCAAAATCATTATTTCCAAATAAGAGTTTTTTCCCAAGACTTAGTGACACAAAGGAAGATGTGTACGATCAAGCCTTTATTTTTCCACGATCATCAGAAGTACTTGAAACAATACACTAAAAATTGTAAGCCAAAGCTTAGTGAGTTCCCCCAAAGTACCAACACACACGTACATATAACAACATATATTGAGTCCACAAAAGTAAAATGACTGCATTACCCCTGAGCCACAGTATGAGTCAGGCATGCCAATCGGGCTCTCAGCCAATACATGGATTACCCCCGAGCCCATAGTATGAGTCTGGCATGCCAATCGGGCCCTCGTCTCATATTTGGATTGCTCCCGGGTTTGTAGGATACCACACAAAGTAGTGCAACCTCAACCCAACGCAATATATTATCATATATATCAGATAAACATAAGCACAAAACCGACAAAATACATATAATCATACAGATCTTCTAATCAGCCACAATCCAGCATAATACTATCCTAACCATGATAAATAATCTAGTGGGCCGACATTGGTGCCTTCGACCCATGGTACAGTGAGGAAAACTCACCTCTCAATCAGTCAATCTGAATGCAAGCTAAATAAATCTTGGTCCCGAAAAATCGGCTCAATGATCACCTAACCAAAACCAAGGACATACTCTCAATTAATCAACTCAAAATACCCAAAATACCCCTAGGGTTAAACTTGGTCAAAACTCTGGTCAAAGGTCAAGGTCAATGAGTCAACTCGGTCAACTTATATGAGTACGTGGGGCATACTCAAACTTTGACCGGAATTGGGCGGTTGACCCTGTACGCGCGGCGTACATTGGGTTATGCACGTTGTACACACCAAAACCTTTTATCCTTAACAATAGCTTAATGCATTAAGCTCTAATGTCCCAATTGCATATCCAATGCCAAAATACCACTGAGATTCATAAAGTTTCCAACTTTATGACTTTGCATGCTCATTAAGTGCTTAATACCATCAAACTTAACTTCTTAACATCTAAAGACCATTTTAGAGCATGCATGGGAAGAACTAAGCATCAAGACCTCGTTTTTATGACTCAAGACCCCTCATTGGGTCTGAAAGGATGACTTATTTGGTTAAGAGCATGCCATGCTCAAGAATCACCATAGTTGGGACCAAAAATGCCCTAAATGAAGAAATAACTATATCTATAAGAAAAATATGATCAAGCTAGGAGATTTTTACCTTTTGTAAGTTTCTAGCAAGTAGAGAATCTTAGATCCAAGCTTCTTCCAAGCTCCAAGGTCCTTCTACCACGTTCTTCTTCTTCAAGAACACCACCAAAACACAGATGAGCTCAAAATGCACTATTCTCACTTAGGGTTAGTTGGAGGGACGTTTTTAGGTGGAGGCTGATGAAAGTGAAGGTCTTGGGGCCATAAAGAGGATTATATATGGTGCAAACCCTCAAAATAGGGTTTTGGGTCTGAACAGCGTATGCGTTGCATACACGAGGAGTACGTCGGGATCGCAAGACGAAAGAACTGAGGAATAAGAGGGTCGAGCTAGTGAAGGTGTAATGGAAACACCGTAAGGGATTGGAGTGGACTTGGGAGCCCGAGGAGGAGATGAAGGAGCACTACCCAAAGTTGTTTTCAGACACAGCAGACTTCGAGGACGAAGTCTAAGACAAGTGGGGGAGAATTGTAACATCCGTCTCTCGAGATAAGCTTGGAAAAAGAGAATAGGAGTTGAAGAAGAAGAACTTGAGTATCTTGAGCTCAAGGATCTGTAACCATTTCATATTTTGGCACTCAAAGGAGGTATAAAGCTTCCATCTTTCATCTTAAAAGCTTAGATTTAGGATATGGAGCTTTGGACCTTTTTAGGTCCAAAGGATGGACCTTTTTCATGCAACTTCGTTTTTTAGCTTAGGGTTTCCACCCTTGGAGATCAAAGTATCCCTTTAACAGTAAAGTTTCAACCTCTAAGGCCTTTATGTAACCATGCATTAGATCTAGCCATTTCCATGGAAGTTCATTGTTATTTTTCCAAGTTGGGTTCATTTGGTGGGTTACAAGCCACCAAGCGATCGACTTTATGCATCAACACATTGAAGAGGATTTGGATCTGTGTTTTTAGCCTTTGGATTAGAGTATTAAGCACTTAATGGGAAAAGTGACTTAACAGGGAAGTACGTTGGGCGTACATGCAGGTACGCGCAACGTACATGCCACTTAGCCAGTACGCTTAGCGTACATAGGAGTACGCCCCGCGTACTCAACAAACATAAGCATGGTGTTTTGGGCCTCAGTTTGGCCCAAATTTGGAATTTAGGCCTTTGGTCTTTAGTGGGCCATCAAAAGTCATATAATTTGGGCTAAGAATATGTTTGGGCTTAAGGAAGGCCCATTGAGAAGTTGGGCCCAATTTAGAAATTGGGCCATTAGTGGGACTTTAATGGGCCATAAGTAGACTTAGAAAGATTAGATGGAATTGACCCATGTTTATGGTCTAAATCAGAGTAGGGGTAAAATGGTCATTTTACCCTTAAAAGGATTCTCAGTTTGTCTGACTAAGTATTGTTGTATAGAGTTAGCCGGGGAGTCGTGGGAGCAGCCAACAAAGATTCCTCACGCACGAGTCCAACATTCAATTTGAGAGGTGAGTCTTCACCTATAGGAACATGTCTAAGGCACTAAGGCCGACTTGTTTATGTGTGACGGCGTGTGATGGGGTTAGCCCGATGTAGGTTTTATGTTCTGGACTTCGGTCTAATGTCGGGCGGGGCCCGATGCCGTTAGTATGCTTGATGTCTTAGTGATTCTTGCATGTGTATGATTATGTGTTATGGACTTTGGTCTGACGTCGGGGCAAGCCCGAGGAATGTTAGCTTTCTAGTCATGCTTATGTTTATGTTTATGTTATGCTCATGATATGTATACCGGACTTCGGTCTGATGCCGGGCGGGTCCCGATGTAGGGGCTAGGCCCATGTTATGTCGGACCTCGGTTTGATGTCGGGCGGGGTCCGATGCAGTGAGCTAGCCCCAGCATGTGAGTATGTGGTAACTTGGGGAGACTCACTAAGCTTTGTGCTTATAATTTTCAGTTTTGGTTTCAGGTACTTCCACTAGCAAAGGGAAAGACTCGGGATGATCGCATGACACACACCACGACTTCAGCCTGGGATTGTTTTAGACTCTGATGATTACTTATATGATTTTGATACAGTTTTTTGACATGATGTTCTTGAGATACTTGGTTCTTGATTTTTATTGTGATGATGGATGATTTATGGTTTTAATATTGATTTTAAAACGAAAATTTTGGACCATATTTTGGGGATGTTTCAATTAGATCATTGTGGTGATGGTGGTTGGCAGTCATTTTCCCTAACGGTGACAAAAGCAACCGACTTCAAATTATGAGTTGATTTTGCTTGTCCTCGCCCAATAAATTTTGTTGTAATAGAATACACACTGGTAGAGTATGTAAAGATCAAAACCAGAGACAACCAAGAGGATGTTTTTTATCGGAATGAAAACCGAAGAAGAACTTAGAATATAAACTTATCTGATTAGAGGGGCAGGGCACCAATCGATAACTTCATCGATAATCACAAGGAATCGTTCATTGCTTGTCTCTTGCTTAATCAAAGACCTTTGGATAAACAATAAATGGGGGAGGGTTGTTACAGGCCGTCGAGGAGAGTCGAGAAGCCACAACCGCATGCCGACGACCTTGGTGATTTCTTCGTTTTCCTCTCCGATTTGTTTGCGCTCCACTGATTACGAATGGAATGGTCAGAAGCGGCGGAGCCAAGAAGAAAGAGATTTGGAATAAGAATGGATTTAGAGGGTGTTTGTGATTAATTTTCAAATGACTTTTTGCACATTTGGTTTTTTCAAAAAGCTAAAAGTTTGAAAAGGTGTTTGACAATTTTAAAAGTCCTTTTAGAATGACTTTTTGGTAAGAAGAAAAACGAGTGGTTTTAAAACTCATGAATTTGTGACTTTTGGCTTTTTGGCCTTGCCCACTCAAAATTTAATCCAAACATATTTTAAAACCTCGTTTTTGAAAAAAAGCTATAAGTAAGAAAGTCATTTTGTTGAAAATGACTTTTGAGACTAAAAAACAATCCCAAACACCCCCTTAATCGAGGGAGAAAGATAATGACTTTTTAGCTGTTGAAAATGACTTTTTAGCTGTTGATGTATGTAGAAGAGTCATTCTACATAAAGTTGAGGCCTAAAGGATCAATTAGAGTAACCATCCGGTTTTTAGGACCGGTCCGACCGATCAAACCAATTGAACCATCAACCCGGTAAAATGACCGGTTCGATGTCCGGTCCGGTTTTCAAAACATTAACAAATAAGAATTTTTATCTAAAAATACTTTTTCTACTTAAAAAAAACACTCCCAATCACCCCCCCTTTAAAAAAAAAAAATCGGGAACACGAAGTCAGATCTGCTTAGGGGCTGTTTGTTTTGCACTTACTCAGTCCAGTCAGAGCTGACTGCTGACCGGGTCAGCAGTCAGAGTGTTTGATGGGGTTTAGAGTTGGCTGACTCGGTTAGTTATTGCTGACCAACATCCTGACTCCGTCCTCAAAAAAATTGTTGCTGACTGAGAAGTGAACTTCCTTTCCCCGGTTGCCCTTCTTCTTCTCCTTGAATGAACTTCACTCTGCCCTCTCCATCGAGTCTTTGATGCTCTTCAGCCTCGTCGACCACCTTCTCCACCACCGTCCTCTCTAGCACCGGCCACCTCATTCACCACCGAACTCCCAATCCCTTCTCTCATGATCGATCGTAGCTGTCGTCTCTCTTTATTATTCTCCCTCCCATGGCACTAAGAAGAAAACGAGATTTCACCCCTTTTTCTGCTAATCAAGTTGTAGGTATTACCATTTTTCTAAAATATATAAATGTTTTTGGGTTTCTGTACTCTCACCCTAACCCCGTTCGGAATCGATCGCAATCTTCACGCACGTCTTGAATCTGATTGCAGGTCAAAATCGAATAACAGGGGGATGGAGATGTTGGTTAATTTTTTGTGAATTACATGTTGTAGTCGATCACTTAACTGTTTCCTGTTGATACCCACTTGCTAAAACGATTTAAATCACTCGTAATTAACCCTTTTGTTCTTAATCTCAAAGTTGGCTCGTTTTATTTTTCTTGAAGTCGCAGATTGTAATCAAATTCATGGGCTTTGTTTGCGTTGATTTTTTTAAGCTTTTAAGAGTGGTTATCTACTAAGAATTTGAGGTATCATATTGGAAAATGAAATTGTCTACTTCCTGTTGGTTAATCTTACAAATTGAGTGTCCTTTCTTCTTTCTTCTACACGTACAGTAGGTGTTATGGAGCAATGTTGATTTGAAGAAAATTATGTGACTTTGTAATCCATTTTTTTCCTTTACAGGTCCAGCATTATTAGTGATGAAACAATTATGAGATCAAAGAATCGATCATTGACAAATTTGCCAAAAGGACACTAAAAAAAGGTTTATATTAGTGGTGGTGTTGTATATTCTTTATTTGATGTTAGATCAATGTCTTCCCTTGGATCAAGAGAACTGGTAGGTGTGTTTCCCGGTTTTGCCTTTTCTTTTCTTTTTGTTAGTTCTATTCATAATTCCCTTATAGTGAAACCAAGTGTTGTAGATTCATCATTATTGATACCAAAAAAAAAAAAAATACAAACAAATAATTCTTGTCAAAAGTGTTTTTAATATCATCTTTTGTGTAAGTTCATGAATTCAGTGAAAAAAATCATTTTGTAATTTCATCTTTTGTTTTGTTTTGTAGAATGATTTTCAAACAATTTTGCCAAGAGATCTATTAAAATTATATAATTATTTTGTAATCTTTGTTGCAGCTAATAAGCCTTTGCAGTTGGTTGACTTACGCATTTATGTTAAAGACAATGAAGCAATTGTAATTTTATAAATATTTTATTGAGAACCAGAGACAATATAAGGGTAATATGGTCATTTTTCATTATTCAGTACAGAATAATCAAACATCAGAAACTGGGTCAGATGTAGACTCAGTCAGAATTCTTAACTCAGTCAGCTTCTAACCCAGTCACCAGTCAGCTCTAACCTCAGTCAACAACTATCAAACCACCCCTTTCAAATTATTTGAGTGAAGAGTATGACCGACGATACGAGTCTGCAGATCCATCTTTTCTTTCAGACTTTCGGCGATTCAAACACCCATCGCGTGTGTGGAGACTAGAGACTAGAGAGAGAATCAAATGAGGCCTCAAATAGTATTATTTGGGGATTCAATAACAGACCAATCCTTCAGATATGGTGGATGGGGTGCTTCTCTAACCGATGCTTACTCTCGCAAGGTTCAATCCTTTCCGCTCCCTTGGTCTTAAGATAAAACCCTAGTACTCAGATTTTGAAAAACACTCTTTCGTTTGTTGCAAATATGGCAAATTCCTGACTCGTTTTTTTTTTTTCCTTATAAAAAGGCTGATATAGTGGTCCGAGGGTATGGCGGATACAACACTAGATGGGCTTTGTTCTTGTTGAACCACATTTTCCCTCTGGTAATTCATATCGATATATTCACTCAATTAGTTTTTCTATTGTTCATCGTATGGCTTAAGATTGTATCTACAAACAATCTAGGAACAGCTTTTGAAATGAGATCGCGAACTTTGTTGCTGTGAGCTGGTAGCTGTGTTACTTTAACTTTGAATAATATGGCTTAAAATTTATAATGATTCTACTGTTTGAAATTATTGCTTGTTAGGCTGGATCTGATTGAACAAGACAAGTTATTTAAAAGAAAAAAGTTACTCAAGATGCAAATTAGAACATATATAGAATAATGTTTGATGCTTGAGGTCGGAAACTTTGAATTCAACCATGTTTTTATTTAGATCTTAAACGAGTGACATTTTGACATGATTGAAGGGTATTTTAGACAATTGATCATTGAATGGTAGTGTTTTGTGCAGGATTCTACCACCCCTCCTATTGCTACTACAGTCTTTTTTGGTGCTAATGATGCTGCACTTTCAGGGAGGACAAGCGAACGCCAACATGTCCCCCTAGAAGAATACAAAGAAAATTTGAGAAAAATTGTTCATCATTTAAAGGTTTACCCATTTAATATATATATATATTTTTTATTCCAGTTTCAATTCAATTTACTTTCTAGGTTCTCAATATTTGATCAATTTCGTAATGCAGGAATGCTCCCCCACAATGCTAATAGTGCTTATAACTCCCCCACCAGTTGACGAAGAAGGGCGTCTAGAATATGCAAAGTATAATTCCATTTTAGTTATCATTTCCAAATTCAGTTTTAATATTTTTGTTCTTAAAAAATTGCAACAGATCTTTATATGGTGAAAAAGCAATGAAAATTCCTGAAAGGACAAATGAAGTCACAAGAACTTATGTAAATGGTTGTGTTGAGGTGGCTAAGGAACTCGGTGTTGCTTCAGTCAACATATGGTCCAAGATGCAAGAAACACAGGGATGGCAGAAAAAGTTTCTTAGGTTAGTAATTTTTTGGCCTTTTTTTTATTTTTTTATTTTTTTATCAATTAAGACAAGAATAAAAAATATTTGAGAAAATACTTAGGTTTGCAATGGAAATTGTGTGTTTACAGTGATGGACTGCATCTAACAGGAGATGGGAATAGGGTTGTTTACGAAGAAGTTATAAAAGTATTGAATGGAGCTTGGCTTTCTGCCTCTGAAATGCCTCTTGATTTCCCCCATCACTCACAGATTGATCCTCACAACCCTGAAAAGGCTTTCCAGCAAAGATGCTTGTAATAATAGTATAGTACTAACATCAATCTTTTTCTTTTTATATTATATTTTCTTCACAATTTGTACTTGTTTTGAGGAATCCATGAATTAGAGGAGTATGTGGGTGTTTAAACGTTGGTTGCCAGAAAATCATTATCAGAATGAGATAATTAGACCTGGCAATTTCAGACACGAATCTGTGAGAGACACGATATGACACAAATACATCTTAAAAATTGAGATAAAGCTTATTTTTCATAGTGTAATCGTATCGTGTCAAATTCGTGGCTGACACGTTTTCATGACACGAATACACGAATTGCCAGGTCTAGAGATAATCAGTTGCAAGAAAAGATTAAAGTAGCATAAAGGATATATTAGATAATTTCCATATAGTATATACCATTAAAAGTCAATTTTGTTGGAGCAGCTTTTACATTTTTCTTTAGAATCTGATTATTTTCGTTTTAAATCAGGTCTCAAACATTCGTTTTTTTTTTTTTTTTTTATTTTATTTTATTATTTTTTTATTTTTTATTTTATTTTATAATAATTATTGACCTTTTCCTTTTTCATTCCTTGGCTCTTTTATGTTTTTTAAACATTGCTAGCATGGAGATTACATGTTATGTTCATCTAAGAATATATCACGAAATATTATCAACTACTACACGTGGTCAAATGATAATTGATAACTAAAATTATATATTCACCCACCTCTAAACATAATGCAAGTCATTTTAGAAGATGTCTCTGTTTTTCATATGAATGTTATTTTTGGTCATTTAATTTTTAGTTTTTAAATATTTATATCTGTCAAAATACTTAGATAAATGATTTTTGGTCATTTTGGATGGTTGTATAACCTAGGTATAAAGCAAATTGCATAGTGGGAAAACCAAATTTTGTCCATTTTAAGTGTTTTCTAACCCTGCCATACATACCCATGGAGACTCTCCTTTATCCCTCTAGAGTCTAGACACTTGACTTTCCTGCAAAGTCAATGAACACTGCAAACTCAAATGGTCCAAGTTTTGAAATTTGCCAAAAAAGACCAAGCCCAGAGAGGTTATTGTGGCCAGTAGCCCCCTTGAAGACTTTTGGCTAGACCCTATTAACAGATGAAGTTCCTTCCTTGTGTCCCTGAACTTAGCCCAACTAATTACCTTAGAGAAAAAAAGCTAATAACTTTAAAAATTAATTAGCATAACAAGTGTCTACTTTTGTTTCAGTTTTCTTCATTTTTGGATTAAAGAAGCCCGTTTTTACAAGTCGGCCTCAATGGTTATCTCCTAAGCGGACTATTAAATATTAATAACAAAAAGTAGTAATAAATAAAAAAAGAGCAAATTTGCTATCTAAACAATATTTTTTTATAAGTTTACTATTTTAAACGAAAATCTGAAACTTTTTAAGGTTTACCATTTTAAACGAAAAAACGAATCATATTGGTGAACATTTTATGCGGTGGCAGTCTGGCGGATGTAGTAAGTCAACAATGGGGTCGAGCCCCCAATCACTTTGTGTACTGTGGACCATATAAATTTAATGAAAAATTTGGCCCAAATTCTAACATTATAATAAGTTGTAATTAACCTCTTTTATACACGTTTTAGATGTTTGTGACATAAGTTGTATATTTTGTAACTAACGTTTGTGTTTTCATTGATCCTTTTGCATTCAAGGAAATTGTATGTTGGAGAAAATTAGACAATGGAGCATCGGTTACGTAATTAATTATATATTTAATGTTAATAAGTAATTATCCAAGAGTAAAAGGTATCTTGGTCAATTCAACGAATATTAATTTCAAATGAGATTATTAAGATAAAAGTTATTCTAGAGTAATATATGAAATTCATAAAACTAAATACATCAAAGCAACACATGAACACACAATCAATGATAAACATTGTAGACCTTTAAACAGGTGCTACATATTATAAAATTTGATCGTAATAACATTCTCGACCATAATCGAAAAATCATTTGCCAATTTCTTGAAATATGCTCTAAAATATATCTTAATAATTTTTTATGTAATTGCCATAACTTGGTCCATGAAATATGAATTCCTCATAAATTTTATAGTTGCAAGTCGAGTAAATTATATATAGACAACTAACTATAGTCTTTTCGCTCAGCATAACAATTTATTTACCCTAGGAGACTAGGAGTAAGTATTCAATATTTTGTATTTTAGACGAGGAACTTTTTTTTAAAGATAATAAGATTATAATATTTTCCCAATTAACATCACCAACTCCTAATAATCAAAATCAAATTTACAGATTGCTTACTAAGGTTGTGTTTGGCACACCACAACTAGCTGATAATTTTCCAAATACACCCCTTAATTAATTATAGAAACGCATACTCTTACATGTCCTTTTATGTAATTTAATATATTACAGCTAATTTTACCAAACGTTATTTTTTATCAGCTAGCAGCTATCAGCTAGTTCGCCAAACATAGCCTAAGTATGTCACTGGTTACCTTGAGTTTCTCTTATATAAGTTGGTTACTAAAAACGGTTGCATGTAATGTGCAATTAGCATTGTTATCAGGCTAACTTGTGGGGTGTTTATTTTTGTTGATATTTTTCGAATCACTAAGGGAGGAGGGAGTCGTTCCCATTGAACTCACCGAACCCACTGAACCCACTGCCACATCAACTTTTCTCTTTGATTTTTCTTTATCTTTCCGAACCCACAACACACGGAAATCATATTTTTTCAACCCACTCAACTAAAAAAAATATACAAAATAATCAAGGTAAAATCTTAATTAGCAATAGAATTACCGCTGGTACCACTCTTCCTTCGGCGGGTTGTTTAATTGGCTTCACGGACCCACTTCATCCTCTCTCTCTACTTTCTCTTGTACCATATGTTTTAAGACTTGTACCTTAGTTGTTTAGTATTTTTTTTAATTGAGTGGGTTGAAAAAAATTGGATTTCCATATGTTGTGGGTTCAGAAAGATGAAGAAAAATCAAAGAGAAAAGCTGATGTGGCAGTGGGTTCAGTGGGAATGACTCCCTCCTCCCTAAAGCCATACATATCGATGAAGACCATTTAGACGACTAAAGCAAATGTGATCTTTAGGACCATTTTCAGTAAAGGACTCTTAAGAATGTGTTCGAGCAACAATGAGTTGATGCAAAAAATGATTTCTATTACAAAATCTCATTTATAGTAAGATTCGAAAAATGTCAACAAAAATAAACACCCCACAAGTTAGCCTGAAAATTTTCATAGCTAAAACTTTGAAGATTATTGCTTTTAAAATTTGTTAACTAGGCAATTAAACTTGTACATTATTTTAGATTTTGAGAATTTAAAAATACTCCCAAATTAATAAATACAAAATTTAATGCTTTCCTTTATTCCTCACCTATTAAATAACAACAAAAAACAGAAACGAAAACGAGCGAAAGGGTTGTCGATGCTTTTTCTGTCATGGAGTTTGAAACAATTTTCAAAGAAGATCCACATCCACTACTCCCTCTCTTAAACCACCACTTAAAACCCAACCCAGAAACAGAAAATGATTCTCCTCCAATGTGTCCATCTACTTTTCACCCTGCTGATTATGGTATCCATGTTTCTGGGTATGGATATGACCCATTTGGCACATTTTCATATGGGTTGGATGACCTCGAGTTTAAGCCGTTTGAACTGGAAAATAGTTGTGGAATGATGATGAATTATATGGGTTGTGGGAGTTTGACCAATGTGGACAAAAGTCTGATGGGTGTATCCGGATTGGACTGTTCTGTGAATGTAGGTGATCCGAATATTTTTGGAGCAGATGAAGGATCATGTGTGACAGGCGAGAGTGGTATCATAAAAAGTAATGGGAAAAAGAAAACCAATTCATCAAAGGAGCAATGGACAAAAGAAGAAGATAGGTAACGCAACAACAATAGATTAATTAATGTTAATACTCTTTTCAACATTTTTGAATTGTTGGTGTGTTGTAGGGTGTTAAAGCATTTGGTGGAAAAGCATGGAGAGAGGAAGTGGTCATATATCGCTCAAATGTTAAAAGGAAGGATTGGCAAGCAATGCAGAGAAAGATGGCACAATCATCTCAGGCCTGACATCAAGGTTTGCTTTCCGATTTTCATTCTCATTAATTGTATTTAAAAAACGCATTAAGGTTATAACTTACAAATTATATTCTAACTACATTCTATGTTATTTAAACATGACATGATGGATCTATAAAAATCAAAACATCAATCAAGCGGATTGAAGAAAAAAATAATTGGATCTTCTTACAAAAGAAGTGTTGGATCGGATCATATATCTAAGCTACTATAGTGATACCAATTAGACAGAAAAATATGTCAATAGTGAAAAGATATTATCCTGAAAATGTGATTGCTGATCATTTTTACTGAGGCGTGCATGCAAGGAAAATAACATAAAAGTTAACGTGTCCCGTTCTAATTCATCCATAGATAATTGACAAAATGCAAAACACAGCATTTCCACATATTAGACGGTTCAATACAAATTTATTTTGACCATTATGTAACTTGTTTTTTTCTTTATGTTGTCATATTTTATCTGGAATCAATTTGTATTACAAAATTCGGTTTCTTTGTGTTGTGAATTTTGAATTTTCCAGAAAGATTATTGGACGGAAGAAGAAGATAAGATATTGATCACAACTCACGCAGAGATAGGAAACAAATGGTCAGAAATAGCAAAGAAATTACCTGGAAGAACCGAGAACTCCATCAAGAACCACTGGAACGCAACCAAGAGAAGGCAATACACCAAGAGGAAATGTCGATCCAAGTGGCCCAAACCAAGCCCAATCCTCCAAAACTACATCCGTAGCTTAAATTTGCCACGTGGAAAATCATCATCAGTAAACAACAATCACCCTTTGCCGATGGCTATCACTGACCACTATGAGTTTGACTTAAGTGATAGGTTGGTACCTGACTTTGACTTCGATAAGGTCCCAGAGTTTGCACTTGATCACAAGTTGCTGGGAGTGGATACCATTGACTCGTTTCTTGAAGAGATACCTCCAGTCAACTGTGGCGGCAGTGGTGGTGAGAAGAAACAGTTTGATTTGATGGAGATTATATCCCATGTTAATCTCTAGTTTACAAAGAGTTTATGCATATATATACTTTACTGAATAAAGAGGAGTGTTGATTGAATCAATCACAGATCCTAGAGAATTCTATTGCATAAAAGATTGTACGTTGTGCTTCAATATCGGTACCACTAATAACCTTCAAATCAACTAAAACAACGATTGGAAGTTACTTGTATAACTCACCGGAATCAAGTTTTTTACTCAGAATATCTACCAAAGGGCATTGTTGTCTTTTAACAACAATGTAGTGGAATCTATTACCAAAAAATTTCAAATTTTATCGTAAACACAAGTAACAAGTTTATGTGGTCTTGGCCTTGATGCGTTTCACCTGTGAATATAGAAATACCCCGGCAAGGGCGATTCCAGTCCCTGAATAAGATGGATTAAAATTGCAAGTGTTGGATTTTGGTTTACTGACAATTAAGGAAAGAAAAAAGATAGGGACATTATAGTAAATTCACCTATGGAGTTGATAAGTGAGACGGGTGTGTGGAAGAAGAAAATAGAGGATACAATGACCACTACGCGCTTCACACAGTTGCCTACGGAATGTGTAACTGGAGATACTCTTTGCAGTATCATGTAAGCAACCTACATGGCAAATTTTATCAAACGGGTGAAATCAAAATCACAAAAAATTGAGCTATAAAGGAATTAGGTCAAACAGGTCAAAATTAAAGCCCACCCAAAGTATAGGTGTCTTTGTATTGATTTAGAATTTAGATTACCTGCTGATAAGCATGGAAGCAGATTGAAGCAAGGAGAGACCTAATGTACACATGTTTGAGGTTTAGACCCTGAAAATATAAAGAGGGAATAAATGGCTTGATGTTATTAATATAAACCACAGGGTAACTTAGTGCCTGATTTTATTAATATACTCACAGCGGATTGTAGGTAAGAAGGGGTAAATTTGACTCCTTCAACGAGTAAGGCAACAGGGGTAAACAAGAAGAAAGACATAATTGTTATGATTGAGAAGAGGGTAATGTTGTCCAATGGTTCCTGTAAAATTTGGAGGTTCTTAGGTATATTTGCATTTCATGATACCATATCAATAAACAGAAAGAGTTTTTAGCCAAGAATAGATTACCTCTTTCTGAACCATAACTTTTTTACTCAAAACATTGCGTGATTGATTTGCCAAATTGGATGCCATTGCACTCCAAAACCCAGGCCTATTTCCCAATTGCAAAACATCACAACATAATAAGAATTTAAGATAGTGATGCCATGTTTGTTATTGGGTTAACTGCAATAAATAGCAACATATTTCCATTGATTTGTTCATCATAGCATTCCTACTTTCATTTCTTCCTATTACAGCATTCTACTTTGGAAATTGAAATTCTACCCAGTTATAACAATGTCATCCAAACAAAAAGCAATTTTCACTGCTATAATTGGGTAGTATAGCGTCATAATAAGGAAAAATTTGAAACCAAAATGCTATGATTGGGAGATTTTTATAAGTACAATGCATTAATAACAAATTCTTTATAAGTACAATGCTATGTAACAGAAAGAAATATAAGCAAGACACTATAGTACACACACAAATGAAAGTGCGTTGCTACTCACCAATTGAACGACACCTCGGTGAGAGATGCAAGTATCACTCCCCCAACAATTGGTACAAGGGAGCTCATTACCCATGCTGTTGGTATCTGTTTAGTGGTTAAAATAGGATTCATTACATATATGGGACAAGATATATTAATATACAAATTTTAAATGAAAATAAACAGCATCAAACGTGTCATTGATTAATAACTAGTAAAAAATGTAAGGAAATAGATAGAAAGCAAACCTCTCCTAGAAACATAGTAGACAATATAACCGTGAAAAAAGGTTCCATTGCTTTGATTGTGTGAGTAAATGAAACAGAAACTTTTCCAAGACTCATGTTGGTTGAAAAATTGCCTAATGTGTGCATTACAGCCAATGGCAGGATTGCTACAAGCTGGGTACATGTAATTAAATTAGCATAAAAAAATATAAAATATATTTGATCAATTTCTTCATATGAATGGCATACCTGTGTACGACTGATATTCGGCCATTTATGAAGATTTAATGCCCATGTCAAAAATATAATGGTAGTCCCAATAGCAAGCTGAACTGCAGTCAAAGTTACTGGATTTGGGAAAACCTCAAGAACCTGTAAACATTGATCAGGGATGAACTGCCTTATTTCTTCAGACCAAAAAATTTAGAGAAAGTAGTGATAAATCAATCCATTAAGAGACTAATTTGACAAGGGTATTGCTGATTAAAATTTTTTGTTGTTACTTGACTCTTAAGTTCCCCCTAATTTTGGGTTGAAGTTGTATCTTCAGCAGTTAATCTTATTAATCACCTGCCTTCTCAGACTATATATCCTGATCTTATTTTTGTCTTTATTTGCAAAGATCTTTTATGTCTGATGTTTATATATGTTGTATGTCCACGTTAATTTATAGATCTTTTGAGAATAAACATCAGTGATTAGACTGGAAATCAGCCTATAATCAACGTATATAATGTATTTCCATGGTTAAATTACACAGCCCTTAGAAAAAAGAAAATAGTCTAGAAATTAGCCTAGCTTCAATAAAACTTTATCCATATATTCAATGAAAAGTCAAGCAAATGGTATTCAACTATTCAAAGTTCAAACTATGATATTTTTCAATGGTTAGTTGGTGACTTGGTGAAACTAATCATGCATACTATTCTCACTTTGATATCTCAACAATCTAATTATTATCATGTATGTGTTCAAAACAGTGAACCACTTCACTGTTTGATTATTCCTTTTGTAGATCCATCATCTTGTCTACTTAGATCATGTTATGTTTGGTAGCACCATATTAGTCATCCCGCAAAAACAGAAATGTTTGATTTACAATTCTAATAGAGCCTAGATATATACTAAAACATTTAGCAAAAACAGAAATGTTAGATTTACAATTCCATGTGATGATTATTTTGAAGTCACGAAAGAAATGCAAGAACTGATTCTACAGAGTTACTCCAAAATCACTGTAAATACATGATCCGAAACAAGTAGAAACTCGATATTTACACACAGGCTGAGGAAGCGAGCATGTAAATCAACAAATCATTTAATTTCACGATTGCTTCGAGATTAAATCGCATTTCACATGCATATATAATTATGTATATTTGTACTCCATACATCGTTTAGATACCAAAATCAGACGAAACATAAAGCTTCCCTAGAAGAAGAAATCGAGCAAACCTGTTTGTTATAGATGTTGAAATAGATATTGAAAAGGTACCAGACTCCGAACAACAATCCAAGCACTAGAGTTTCGGCCATTTTCGATTTCGCCACAGCCGCCGCATCACTTTCATCGGCGCTATCAGGGACGGACGTCGTTTTGACTTCAAAAGTATCAGATGATTCACGCTTTATAACTGGTAAACGAGTCGAAATCCGACCCCATGGCTTCCATGATGAATGCGAACAGCATAATGAACGCGATAAACGACCAGTTGAGTAAACATCGATCGATGATTCCGAATGAAAAGGAAGAGAAATATGACTGTATCTGTAAAAGGAACTGTGATTAGGTCTCTGGGAAAACAAAACTGAACCGGAGCCGGTGAATGCAGCGTGAAGCATTCTCGCCATGGAAGGGAGAAGAGTGATGGAGGCGGTGCCGAAGAAGACCGTGGAAAGGAGGGAAAACAATTTCGTTTTCTCTTGTCCCTTTCTGATTCATGGCACGTAAAGAACATTTCTATTACGGAATTTTAAAATTAATTAAAGTGACTCATGCTCTACTTTGTAACAATTTAAAGTAGATAAAAGACAAAACTTCAAAAATGGTAAATGTGGTTTTTAAAAATATCAAGTTTAATCTCTAAGTTTAAAAAACCTCACAGATGGTCCCTGTGGCTTCAAAACTTTTAACAAATAGTCATTTTCACTAACTCCGTTAGTTTTTAGCAGTTAAGTGAAGGATATTTCTGTCAATTCACAAAAAAGGGACCATTTATGAAGTTTTATCTTATTTTTTTAAAAAAAAAGAAAAAAAATATAATTATTTAATATTAAAGGGTCCCACCCTCTCTCTCTCTTTCTCTTTCTCTCGTATGGATGAGGGAATAATGTTTGACTGAAAAAGTCAAAATTGGATCGAGACCTTTTTTAATTGATCCATACACCATCTCTAATTCTTCCACCCTCCTTTTCACATCTGGTTTTGATTCTTCTGCTAATGGAAACTATAATGAATCACACAATTCGTTTACAAAACAAGCAGATCTCTCGATCCCTTCAATCTCATTCAAGAGTCCACAAGCATTTCTCATCCTTTTCTTCTTCGTCTCCTTCAAACACACATACACACACATTTCCTTTTATCACATCAACTTCATCAAAAAAGATGCTACAAGGATCGGTGTATCATTAGACTTACACAACCCCACCGAACCTGGCCAAATGTAGTTCTAGAATCATTATAGTCAAAGATGTTTGGAGTATTATTGAAGTATATCAATTGTTGAAAAATCGTGATTAAAATGAAATTTGATTGATTTTGTTACCTCTGGACGCTTTGAATGATCTCTTGCAGTGTAAAATGACGCTCTGTATCCCATCCTGTTGTTGTAGTAATGAATCGTCACGACGTTTTGACGATACTGTTCCTGGAGGTGCGGCGGCGACCACCGCCGTAGAAGCGGACCGACTCTTTCCTAAATGCTTGCAAACAACGCGAAGTCCGGCCGGTAAGTTGAAAGCTACAATCGATTTCACCCTTAAAATCGATTTCAGATTCGAATTTGATTTGATATTGCATTAGGGTTTACCAGGTTTGAATCTTGAGAGATCGAAGGTTGTTGAATCTTGACTGATTCAAAATTACCACAAAACCCTCCCAAACACCGAAGTCGTTGCCTTTGTCATCGGACTTAAGGGTTACAGACACCCATCAAAGCTCTTGTACATGAAATGTGGGATTTTGGGTAATCATGTCGAAGCTTTCATGTTGGAGTTTCATCAGGAAATGGAAGTGTGTGTGTGAGAGAGAGAGAGGGGTGGGACCCTTTAATATTAAATAATTATATATATATATTTTTTTTTAAAAATAAGGTAAAACTTCAAAAATGGTCCCTGTGGAAGTGAAATGACAGAATTGCCCTTCACTTAACGGCCAAAAGCTAACGGAGTTAGCGAAAAGGACCATTTGTTAAAAGTTTTGAAACCACAGGGACCATCTGTGAGATTTTTTGAACTTAGGGATTAAACTTGATATTTTTCAAAACCACAGGGACCATTTTTGAAGTTTTGTCTAGATAAAATAAAAACTTAATTTAAATTAATTAAACATGTTGATTGTCTATAACGAACAACATATTTCTAAGGCCTTCTGGTATGGTCATCACGAGATCTTTCGTGGTCTATGTGGCCACTAACCACAAATATGAACACCATCTCATAGTGTTAATGGTGGTTAGTGGTGGAACAATTTCGTGGTCATATGTGGTGAGGAGCACGGATCATCACACCCAATCAGCTTCATTCTCTTTCTATTCATCTCTATCTCTCTCTACCTTTTTCCATCTCTCTCTACAATTTAATTAATTAAAAAACATATATTTTTTATTTTAATAATAAAAAAATGAGAGGGATATAGTGGTGAGTATCAAAACTTTTTAGTGATAGCTAGTGTTGATGATGTGACACTCACCATTATACTGGTTAGTGGTGAGTATAACGGATGACCTAAAAAATTAAATTTAGACCTTAGATGTTATCGTATTAATATAATTTTTTATATTATTAGACTTAATATTTTTTTTACTATTTTAAAATCAGAAATATACAAGATGTTTTTGTGTACTCTATCCTTTTTCGAATCATACATGAAAAATCGAACCTTGCCATGTGACCTTAAAAGTCTTTTTTTTCTTTCTTTTGTGACTATTTCACCTTATTTACCACTTTTTTTTATCATAAATAAACTATTGTAATTCAAGCTTTTTTGTACTTTTTTTTATAAGTGTTTTGATGTTTTAATAAACAAATTTATATATATATATATATATATATATATATATATATATATATATATATATATATATATATATATATAAAGAATTTTGAATCGTTCTTTGAGAATATCAACAATAAATAATAAAGAACTTTGAATCATTCTCTTAAAACGAGAACAATAACATATCATTCCAATGTTAAAATAGTAATATTACAATATTCTTTGATAATGTGATAACATTTTTGTGATAATGGACTTAAAATACATTCTTGAAATAAAATACATGAAAAAAGATACGAATATGTTGATGATGCATTCTAAGAGAATAATTTTTTTCAATTCTACAAGAATATGAATATACATTCTAAAAGAATAAGACCATGAACATTGTTTTCTTTGTGGAAGATCGGTAACCATTATTCATCCCCATCCCACAATTCATCACCCAATTAGGCATTTGATCATCATGTTCCCCTTCACACATAATTTATCTCTATTAGCTTCATGCCCTTGATCATAACATTCCTTAAGAATAACTTTCATAAAATCAAAGTGACATAAGAATAACAAGCTAAGAACATGGAATTAGAGGCATTCTACAAGAATGATATAGAATTCCTTTAAATTGTAATTAAAAAACACAAATAGTAAATGAATCAAAAAATACAATCGTCATGGAAATTGTGAATTCAATGCATCCTAAAAGAATAAAATTATAAATTCTAACATAATGTAATAAACACTAAAGAATTATAAATCATTCCTGCAAAATGTGAAATTGAACTCAAAATTTATAAAAGCTAAACTTTGTTAAAATTCATAAAAGCCTCATATCTGTGGAATACAAATAAAAACAAATAAGATTCACTTGTTTATTGTTTTTGAAAGAAAGAAATTATCGTTGACATAAATTTTTTTTTTTTTTATAATGTAATTTTGGACTCCAAAAATAAAAAATCAACAAAAAACGGATGAGAACTACAAAGTTTAAAAGCCCGACATGGAAAACAAGTCAAGAGAATTAACAATTTTGTTCGATAGTTGGTAACTAAAATTATATAATTTAATTGTTATTTATATGTTATTAAGGTGATATAATAAATTAGTTGACGAATTGTTGTTTAACTTTACATACAAAACAATAAATTAGATTTCAGTGGTAGGTTGTATGTGAAAGAAATCAAGAATTTTAATCGCTTTATAAAAAAACAAAAAAATAACCCCCAAATACCTACAACAGTTTTAAATAAGCATCCCATGGAGAAGAAATTAAAAATCTTCATAACTTCCTACAACGATAAAGAAATCAATAATACCTCCCAACCATTTAGGTGTTGTTTGTTTTTTCGAAACAAAATTTCGTGAAGTCTGCGGACCACTTCTGCAATCTTCTGTAGCAGAATAGGTGGAATAAACGGCTGCAACCCATAATAAGAAACATGTTTGTTTTTTAACATCTACAGACTGCTGCAATAAACTGAGGTTTAAATAAAGTAATTTTATAAACTGAAAATAGTTTTCAACACCAAAATTTAAATTATTCTAGTCTTAAAACATTGAAAGAATACTAAAAAGAACATGTAAAAAAACAAAAATATAAAACTTTTTAAAAAAAACTTACAAAAATATAAAAGAAGCTTTTTTTGAACAACCAAAAAAATATAAAATATATAAAAGAAGCTAACAATTTTATTCTAGAAAAAAACTAATTTTAAAAAACATAAAAAAGAAAATAATAAAAAAATTAAGAAAGAATTGCAAACGATGTTTACAAAGTTCGTAAAAAACTACACACATTAAAAAAGATGAAATTGTAAATGAAAATATTATTAACAAAAACAAACGGTGAAAAAATTAAAAAAAACTTAAAGTATTTTTTTTTAAATTCAAGTTAAAAAAAAAAAAATTGGAAACTATAATAAGAAATTGTATTAAGTCTGTAAATAAAAGTTTAAAAAGTCTAAGTTTTTTTTTTTTTTTTTTTTAAAATAATAAGTTATACCAAAATTCTAAAAAAAACACTTCAAAAAAGATGAAAGCTGAATAGGTTTGAAGAGGCAAGTCAAGTGTTGCTCGCAGATGTTTTGCAGTCTGAAACCTTCTAAAAAACAAACTATTGCGAAATGGAAAGTGATGCACGTGGGCTACGTCGTGCAGCAAAAAGTGGTTTGAAGAGGTTTTAAAAAAAACAAACATCACCTTAGTCATAGACGTTGCCTCTCATGGGGAATCGGTGAGTCAACGGAAAATAAAGTATAATATCAAATCTTCTTAATTGTCCGACTACAAGTGATAGACGCCGACGGGTAAGGAGAAGGAAGAAGTCGGGTAGTTGTCGACGTCTTCTGGTGCATAGGTCTTTAAATTAATTTGCCTAAATTAAAGGAATCGGCAAGTTAATTATTTAATTACCAAAATTAATTAGTTAAGATTATATTTTTACCCTTATCTATGTTTTTTAAATGATTGGTCCACATTAATCCCTATATATATATATATATATATATATATATATATATATATATATATATATATATATATATATATATATATATATATGGCTGAGACTATGTTATAGGAAGGTATGTCACTTGATCCACCTAAAATTAAAAAGTTTATAACAAGTTATATGCAAAAAACCATTTACGTTCTACCTTAAATATTTTGAAGGACCTACCTTAATGTGTTTGGTTAAAAAATGAAGAAAAAAAAAAGATATAAACTATAGACAATAGAAGACATATCTAAATAGCATTAAGGAGTCCCACATCGATTTTAAGAAAAGAAAAATTATTAATGAGTTTTCTATTATAAATAGATGTGTCTGCTTTCACACTTCTACAACATAAGCTTGCTCATGTCTTGTTTAGACCAACTAACTCTAAGTATAAGTTGTTTTAAGTAAAAAAAAACGATTTGGGTTTAGTCCTTTCGGCATCATTTTTTATACATGTTAAAATTGTTATTTTTCCGGGTGAACCGTTTCAGTTGAACCCATTTTTTTAACAAACCCGATTGAACTCAGTTAGTGAATATATATATATATATATATATATATATATATATATATATATATATATATATATTCACAATTTGTTACTAATTTTTTATGCATGCATAAATTGGTAAAAATTTGAAACCATTTGAATATGACTAGATGTATCAAAGTGATTCTATAAAGGAAGTTGAATATTTAAAACATTATGCATTTGAAAAATTGTTAGTATTATGTGACTTATAGCCACGTAATAAACCTTTGAATGAGTTCGGTGTGGGTCTTTCAAAGGATATAGTTTACTCCTTAATTGGTAAAATATCCACTGTGTTTCGTAGTTTTTTATAACATAAATAAGTAATCGACCGTTATATACAATACATTTTAAACATCTCATTTTCACAACAATTTTTTGGGCTTATGCATCGTACGTAGGGCGTACTAAGGTGGTACTCGGGGCGTACGCACCAAGGTGCTTTAATCGGTCTTTTGGGCTTTGGACCATGGTTTGTTAGGTCATACATGGGAATGGTAAAATGGCCTTTTATTTATTATGAGAAGATATGAATTGAACCTTGGATTATGGGGAATTGCCTTAATTTTGATTAAGGATATTTTAGATGCGTTCGGTGTAAGGGGCCCGATAGCAGCAACATATGTGATTTGGTTATCTCCAGTTTGAGGCGAGTTTCCTCACTGTGTTTGGTAGGTCGAAGGCACCAATGCTGGCCCCATGGATTATTGTTACTAGAATGTTAGTTGTTTGTATGACTCTTGCATGTATTGTATGTGTTTGTATGTATGTCAAGCGGGGCCCGATGTCAGGTAGGGCATGATGAGTGTTCGGCGGGGTACATTGCATGTTCATGACAAATCTACACCGGGCGAGGCCCGATGAATACTGAGTGAGGCCCGATGCCAGGCAGGGCCTAATGGATTCCGGGCGGGGCTTGATGTATGTATGTATATATGTATGTGGTATTTTGGAGAACTCATTAATCTTTTTGCTTACAATTTTATGGTTATGGTTTTAGGTACTTCCAGTTCGATAGGGAAGGGCCCAACTTGATCGCAGTGCATCCACCCACGTTTCCGCACTTTATGATTTTTGGATTGTACTTTGATAACTATTTTTACTCTAACATAATTTTGAATGGTTGATAAGAATAAATGGTGTTTATGTGTTGAATTAAAAAAATTAAAATTTGTACCTTCTAATTTTTAGGAAGTTACATGGGCTATGGTTTCTAAAACCCTTTCAAATGTCGAAAATATAAGGTGGAGGCTATGGTTTCAAGAACCTTAGAGATTTTCAAAAATTGTCTCCTTAGGGTTTAGTTTCTATAAACCCTAATTTTGATTTATTCAACTTTGTGCAATATTAATGGGAACAATGACTCTAATACCATTGATGAGTTTTATATGTTACAAAAGATCTATTTTTGGTAGAAAAACATAAATCCTAAGTTCACATGCACCCTAAAGGATATATGTTCTCACTATGATTTTCAAACAACTATTGAATATCAAGAACCCTAAAAGTACATTTCTATTTTCAAAATTACTGAAGGGTTATTAGAAAATACATATCTTAGTTTATTATTGAAAATAAACTAGTAATCCTTCCTTTGTTGGTCTTCTGAAAGCAAGCACCAGAAGTTTCGTGCCTCTAATGGCTCACATCCAAACCCTAACAAATTGGAGGTTAAAGAGGAGAGAGGAGAGGGAATGGTATTTTCGGTTCTAACTCTTAGAATAATGATGGCCGGAAATATGAACCCCTAGGAGGGTTTATATATGTGACCAGGGATGCTAGGATAAGGTAGTTTCATTGGATAAGCCTTATCCCTAGGGATGAGCAAAAGGACCGAACCGGCCGAAACTGGCCCGAACCGGACCCGACCCGGGAACCGGCTTCGGCCAAAATCAAGAACCGAACCGGCCCGACTGTTCTACTGGTTCCGGTTCTACGAGTTCTTGTCATGTCTTCAAATGTTGGAACCGGTCCTTGAAAAATAGCATCATACGGTTCTGGTTTTTGTCGGTTCTATCGATTCCGGTTCCTACCGGTTCCCGGTCCAAAAATCCACAAAAATAACGTCCCGGTCCCGTCCCGATCGGTTCCATCGGGTTCCGGTTCCGGTGCCGATTTCGGTTCCGGCCGGTTCCCCGGTCCCTATGCTCATCCCTACTTATCCCTTTTTTTCTTGCCCCCTAAGAATTCTTAGGCTTAATTTCTTAATGCCCAAGACAATTCCTAAAGACCATCTAGAAACCATCCACCCTCTTGGGAGGTTCTAGAATTGGTCAATGTTTAACTTTTGAACATATTCACATTTAGTCATTCCACTGTTAATTATTCCAATTAATCCCAAAATTAATTCCAATTAATTTCTGATTAATTCTTAATTAAATAATATTATTTCTAATTAATATATTATTCTCATAAGATTTTAATTAATTTATTTATTTTTATTTCTAATTAATTTATTAATCATATAATAAATTAATAAATCTGTCTATTTCTATCCAAATAACATTCCAGTCTATTACTAGGTTTGATGGAAACCCAAAAGGACTTTGTTAATAATTCAAGATTATACTAATTTAGTTATTGGATTAAACACCTAATCCAACAATTACAATATGAATTTATGAGAGGTTTGGAACTTGAATTTGTGAAGTAATGCAATAAAAAAATAACTTAGGAAAACTTTTGTATGCTAGATTCCTTAAAATGGTGAATTTATGGGTGCTTCATCCCAAATGATTAATGAGGTTTTTCGTAATAAACTGGCGAGTTCACTATTTGGTGATATCGAACCAATAGAAACCTCAGTAAAAACCAAAGGAATTATAAACCGTGAATGTGTCGTCCTACCACCGGTTAATAATAAAGAAGCAATCCCACTTGACGCAACATTTAAAACAATTTGAGCATTACATCTAACTGCAGCAGATAATGTCTTCTAAAGATAAGTTTTACCTGTTCTACCATAACCGTAGACAAAGAAAACACCTCCTTCATTATTATTTATTGCAGTCATGATATCATCAAAAATGTTTCGTTGCTCGGATGTTAATGCAATATAAAGCCATTCAAACTCGTTCTTTAAATTTGGTATGTCATAATCTAGTTCCTCACTAATAAGACGATTGTTTGAAGAGGACACATAATCAACATCGGGTAAAGGCATTCTTGTAAGGTTTTTGAGACTTGAATTGTTACGAAGTAAAATTTGTTCAATCTCAAACAAAGTTAGGTTCTTAATTTGATCTTCATTAAGTGATAGACCTGAAACAAAATTGGTATAATAATTACAAAAAAAAATATAAACAAATTTGTTATTGAAATAAATTAGTACTGTATATTGATTTAAACATGTATTTTAAAATAAAAAAGTAAAGAATATTATAATACCTGGAGATTTTAATCTTTGTTGTTGAGTGTAAAGAATTCCATCTGATAAGTATTCCCATGTATTTTCCCACACAACATCCGGGCTAGACAAACTGTGAGATAATAACATGATAACGAATAAGAAACGTAAGTAATAACCGGATCCAGATTGACTTGCTTCCTTAATTGCTTCGATGTATTCTTTATCATCATCTAAGAGGCCGAGAGCATAACATGCATCTCTAAATGAAGGACATATTTCACCATTAACCATGCGGATTTCTTCAAATGATTTTGGTCCTTTCACTTTGTTTAAAAGAATTCTTAAGAAATATGTTTCACCAAGATTAGGTGACAGTGAATGAATTCTACCAATCGAATATCCAACCTCCCTTGGCTTCCAAGTTTTCAAATCAAGCTTCCAAACAAACTTTGTTAGAAATTCAACATAAGTTAGTTTTTTTGCTTGTTTGTAAACTTTATTGCACTCCATCCAAGATGTGAACATGGAAGAAGCAACAGAAGGCTTGTTGAGAACATTGTAGATGTCGTCATCTGCACCGTAGATAACTTGTTGTTGATTTGGAAGATGAAAAGGAAGTCTCATCACTGAAGGATGCCTGTAATGAACATCATATCCATAAATTCTCCAGGATGCTTCACATGCAGAAAGATATCTACAATCATAGTATTCTTTTATCTCATCGACTGTATCATCTTTATCACAGTCATTATTGCTTTGTACAAAACCAACAGTTGCTCTATCGGGACCTTTATTAATATATTTGAATAAATACTTGATGGAAGATCCTTGATTGCACCATTCAACATTTATGTGTGCTTGGTATCGTTTCAACAGGTATTTGTTGTATGGAACAACATTTCTGTTATCTAACTGGACACCAGATTTTTCGACAAACGATCCATCATTTTTTCTCCTATATACAGGAAAACCATTCTGATCAATTGAAGTATGTTCAGAGAAATTCTTTGGGAAGTTTTTAGAGCATTTGTTATCCACCATGCAAGGGCAATTAACATTTTGAGCACCACATGGACCATGTATCATGA